>NC_068572.1:17098162-17400962 GCF_025698545.1 Gossypium raimondii | reverse complement strand
TTCAAGGCTCGTTTTTGCTTGGTTTTTGATAATTTTTATGTTTTTGAGATCATTGCTTCGAATACTAGCTAGCCCATGCTTGAATTTTTGAATTGGTTGTGGATTTTGTGATTTGCCATTGTTGATAGTTTGAGATTTTTTTGGTTTGATGATGAAAAATAAATCTTTGTTGCTAGATTATTATGTTTAATTAAGTGATTTCTAATAAAAATGTGTATTAAGGATTAAATTGTGAATTTTGTAAATTGAAGGGTCAAAATGTAAAATAAATGAAATATATGGGCTTATATGAACCAATGGAATATTCGTCCAAGCTTAGGTGTGGTAAGATTTTGAATATTTTGGGTTTTGTGAAATAGGGACTAAATTGTAAAAAATGTGAAAAGTTAGGGGCTAAAATTTAATTTTCCCATTTATGTATTTTTGGATGAATTTCAATAAATATATGATTAAACAAGTCAAATTTGTATTGAGTTAGATCAAGAAAAGAAGAAATAAGATTTGGAACAGGGGAAATCAAAAGTTGTCGAATAGTCGTCCCATTTCGTTCGTCTTCATCCGAGGTAAGTTCGTAAGTGAATAAATGGTGTTAAATTAAATGTATTTATTTTATACATAGCCGAATTGAATTGTATGTATGTATACTATAATGCCGAATTGAATTTAGCATAAGATGATTAATTACGAGCTTAATTCGATTGATTTATGACATCCGAAAGGCGTACGAACCTCAAGAATTATGATATGTGATATCGTGTAAGACCACGTCTGGGACGTTGACATAAATTTGAGATTTATGTGTAAGATCATGTCTAGGACATCGGTATCATATATGATTTCATGTATGACCCTGTTTGGGACAGTGGCATCATTATTTGAATACATGTAAGACCACGTCTAGGACGTTAGCAATGTACGAGCTTTTTGAGCCATCCAAGTATCCTTTTTGATTTCGAATGGTACAACGGGAAATGATATGGCAAAATCGAATGTGAGTTCGAATTAAACGATTCAGGTATGTTTAAGTTATATGAAGTTTGGAAATAAAGGTAAGTATTGTGTATAACATGAAAACATGAACTAATCACTTAAATATGATTATATATTTAGGTATTTAAGATTGGGGAGAATACGGCCTACTTGTATAAATTATATGTGTTCTTTGAAAAACTATTTGCTTATGAATTACTAAGTTATTTAATCTTATTGTGTGTTTGTACGTTCATTGTTTTATAGATTTTGGAAGCTAGTTACGAGCTCGGGGATCATCAAGGAAGCCTGTCATACTATCGATCTCTATTTTGGTATTTTGAAAGCTTGAAACTTTGAACATATGACATGTATAGGCTAGCATTTTTTTGGTTGGTCTTGAAATTTGTATATACATAAGCCATGCGAAAATGGCTAGAAATGATGATTATGTTTATGTAGTTTTGATAATGATATAAGTTCATGTTGGGATTTATGTTTCATAGTACTTATGTGTGGTGTGCTTAATATATGAATCGGTTTGATGTAATGAATTGGTTGATGTATGTGTTTGAGGTGTAGTTTATTGTTGAATTGTTAAAGATGTAAATGTTTTATCTTGTGAATTGGCTTAGAAATAGAAAAGAGCGCACGTTCATGTTTGGTTAGAAATGAATAATTTGATTATATATATATATAAACAGGTATATGACATGTTGTATATGTCTTGGTATTTGATGGTCAATTTGGTTAGTTTAAGGTTAGATTTTATTTAGGTGTACAATGCGATAGTCAAATTAATAGTAGTATGACCTTATTAATTCAATTATTTATTAGTGATAATTTGCTATGTCTATGTATGCATTTGGTTTTAAAATAGGATAATTTGGTTTGATCACATGATTATGTTACGAGCATGTTTATATTCGGCTAGTAATAGGTAAGACCAATAAATATATGCCTATGGTATCATTGGTTGTGAATTGATCATTCTATTAATGATAGGAAATGGCTGAATTCAGTTTAAGAATGAATGGAAAAACTTGTACCATTTATGTGGTTAACCTTGTTGGCCGATTAGACAAGGAATGAATTTAGAAAGCATGTGTAATTTTGGCATGATCCATAGCTCTTGAGAATTTGGTATGTTTGATTCAAAAAAATGTATTTAGGAAATGGCTAATATTAGTCAAATGAGTAGTGCATGAATGGAGTATAGTTTTATATGGTAACTTGGTAGCCGAATAGAGGGTAGAATGAATGGCAATGTGTGCCCATGATCATGCTTGAATGATTTATTTCGATGTGGTTAAATGTGCATAAGATTTTAATATTTAATGAAATATGCGTGATCATATTATGGAGTGCTAAATGCCGTATTTACTTATGGACATTAAGCGGTGTATAAGCATGTACAGAACTATGAAGTAAAGTGTTTAATTTAAGTTAGGTATTTGAATACTATTAAGGTGATGTGCATATGATTCGAGTTATGTGTTTTGTAAAGCATGTATATATTGTATAGCTTTGAGGCATGTATATTTTTTTCAAAATATGATTATATACATGGTATGGATTCGGGTAAATTTTCTGAGGTATGATTTGTATTTGTAATATGAGTAATAATGTATGTTTAACATTTAATTAGATATATGCTTTATATATATGAATATGACTTGTATGAACTTTGATCTGACCAGTAATACCTCGTAACCTTAATCTGGAAATAGATACGGGTTAAGGGTGTTATAGAACTCGTATGACTTCTGCAATATTTAGCATCATTCACAATAGTGAATTCATAACCCGAGACATGAGTCAATGATATCATCTCATTGGTATTACTTGGTTGATGAAAAGTAAACGTGGCCATGGGTCGTTCGTCTTTGTGATGGATGACTTGATCACTATTTGATAGCGATTGACTTTTCATGAAGGAAGATGCAATAGTTACCATGAGATAAAATATGATCATATTACGAGAATGAATATTATCTCAAAAAGATTAAGGATATCCTATGAGGGTAACACACTTATGACAAGGTGATTGAAAAATCAAAGATTGATTTGCTATCGTAATGATATGTCCTTGGGGAGAGCTCAACCATGATATTATAGTGGAATGACTTCATGACTAAATGATTTTATAATTAATAGGCGAAAAGCTATAACTTAATTATAAATTATTTGAGCCTCAGTTGCATATGTCAAATTAGTCCCTCCACTAGCTCGTTGAAACTATAAATAAATTGCATGTTGAATCAAATGAACAGAAATGAATAGAAATAGAGAAATGGGAAACATTTGGAAATGATTATGGTTTTCTCCAAAATGAAAATGAAAAAATGGAATCATTTGAAATGAATGTTGTTTTCTCCAAAATGAAAATGAAAAATGAAAATGACTTGAAAAATGAATTTATGTTTTTCGAATAAATGAAGTTCAAAAATGGAAATAAACCATTTGTTCATTGTGAACCGTGAATGTGGAAATACTAAATATATTTTCTCATAAATTCTTTTACCGTAAAGTTCTCATGATTTTAATGGAGTTAGAATTGGGTTGTAAAAATTATTTAATTGGAAATATATTGAAGTTTACTTTTGGAAAATAAAAAAAACAAATATTTGGTTGGATCATATTATAAAGTATTGGGTTAAAAGCACGGTAAGTACTTGTAATTGGACTCGATATGGAAGAGGCCCAAAAGCCCCTTATGTAATAAAAAGGGGACGACAAACCCTAGTATAATTAACTAGGGTTGTCACCCCTTATATCATAGTATAACTAGGATTTCATTTTTCTAGTTGAAATAAAGTTCTAAAATTTAACAAGGCTTCAACCTTCTCTCCCTACAAATAGATGACACCAGTAGGGATATTTATACAACTTTCATATATCATTATTCTAGTCGAGAATAACGGAGAAGATCGTTTTCTTGAAACCTAGGAACGGCAAGGATTTGTTTAACTGAAAACATAAGTATGATTTCAGTCTAGGGTTTATTGCTATAAATATCAGAAACTGGGCCGGTTTTTAAAAAAATATATTTTTCACTGTGCAAGAAAACCATTTTCAAATCAGATTTTTTTCAACATGATAAAGCTCAATGATACTTTCATGATTTAAGTCAATTATACAATAAAAAATCATATATGACACATCTCATTACAAAAACTAGTTTCAACCCAAATAATTACTAATCATGTATCAAAATCGAATTATGCTCATTCACATTTAAATATAATTCCATGATCAATCACTTATAGCATTTCAATGAAACATACCATACCTTTCTATCTATTTATCAACAATACATGCAATTTTAATTCAATACGAAGCATTATTTCATTTCATTATTCAATTTCGAATTAAATCTATTGATTCATCATATTTCCATATATGCCCTCTAGGCTCATATAACCAGTTCACATGGTCTTTCACATGCTATCGGTATTCGTATATCGCATATATGAATTTATAATATCAATGCTTATCATCAAATTAATTTGAGTTTCATTTTACTGATTCACATTTTATATTCCCTATTAACCTGACTCAAACTTGAATGGATACACGAATTCTAACCAACATATCAATCTGGCACCCAGTGCCTTATTGGAACATCCAAAGTATAGAAATTTCACCCAACGCTTATTGGTATAATCGAAGTAAAAGGTCTGTCCAGGGCTCATCAACATATAGTCGAAGCAACCTATACTCAATCTATCTTATGGCATGCCAACTATATCCAACTCTACCCGAATAGTTAATAGGGTACCAATAATCCAATTTTCATTATACAATTCAATAAATATATAATTTACCATTCAATTTCGTAATCTCATTTCAATTCATCATCAATTCACAATTTTCTCATATCAGATAACATGTTTCATCCATTTTCATATCACATATCATGTATCAATTAAATCATAACTTTCTATTTATTCAATTCAATCCAATATATCAATATTCATTATCAATCACAACAAATCAATTCACATGATAAATATATACTCACCTCGATACTCAATCATGTAAATTAACATGAATTTACAAACAAATATATTTATCTCAAATCATAAAAGTACAACTTGAATCAACGCGTCATTCGTCGACGACCCTCGTTTTCCTTTTTCTCTCGACCGTTCGGCGTCGCTTTCCGCTCTCCATTTTCATTTTGGAGAAAACCACATTCATTTGTTTTCCATTTCTCAATTTATATTATTTCTATCCATTTTTGCTTATTTGATTCAACATGCAATTCATTTCTAGTTTCAACGAGTTAGCAGAGGGACCAATTGGACATATGCGATTAGGGCTCAAATGATTTATAATTAAGTTTTAGCTTTTTTCCTATCAATTATAAACTCATTTAGTTACAAAGTCATTCCACTATAGTATTGTGATTGATCTCTCCCAAATGACATACCATTACAAAAGTTACTCATCAGTGCTCATCGAATGACCTTGTCATAAGTGTGTTACCCTCATAGGATATTCTTAATCTCTTTGGGATAAATACGTTCTCCAAAAATGATCACATTTTATCTCAAGGAAACCATTACATCTTCCTTCATTAAAAGTCAATAACTATCAAATAGTAATAAAGTTATTCATCATAAAGACGAATGACCCGTGGTCATATTTATTTTTCATCAACCATGTAATGCCAATGATATGATACCATTTACCCATGTCTTGGGCCATAATACCACTATTGTGAATTATGCTACATATTGCAAAAGTTGTATATCCAATGCACCAGCTTCTGGTTCCTTATCTATTTAAACTTAGGCTTTTACTTACATCAAAGTATACGAGTCATGCATACATAGTCCATCATCCACTCAGGATTAAGGTATGTCACACTTTGAACGTCACAAGTGAATGAATCAATAAATGGATTTAGGATCTATTCTTCTTGGTCCAGTCCGATGTACTGTCAGTCTAGTCAGTCACATCTATGTCTCTATCTTTTGGAAGTTATCCAGTCCGATTCCCAAGACAAAACATCTCCTCAATTGGACTTGATAAACTGCATATTAATCTTTCAATCAGTTTGCTCATTGTCTATTAAACTAAGGATATGTTTAGGTTCATCTACTAATATAAGTTATCTTTCCGTATTATGATCCGACCACTAAATATCGCTTAGTATTAGTTTAAATATTAGATAACCAGTGAGCCAATATTAGCTTATATTTTTTTTGCATGCAAAAACTACATTAGGACAATTATAAAAATTATATTAATGTAACCCTTTACTTGTTTTATTAACCAATCTATTCAAGAAACTACAAGTTTACAAATGAAATATACTACACTTAAGGCACTAGATCCAACAATTTGTACTTCAATTAGCCTTTAGTTAATCTTAGTTAATTAGATTAATTATGTTTTATTTTATTAATTTATTATTAATTTAAACTAAGTGCCCATCATCATTATCATCCACTAAATTATGCTAACATTTGGTTTATTTATCATTTTGATCCTTTGGGTAATTGCTATCTAAGTTCCCAAGCCTTTTCTTAGTTAAAACTCAATAGTGATTGACTTTTACAATTTAGTCCCTAAGCTTTAATTAACTACTTTTTTCTGGCTAAATTAGTTAACCAAACTTCAATATATTTTTATATTAACTAACTCTGTAAATGTTTCTATTTTATATTTATGGACTTGATTTATGAAATGGGAGTTCCGAAACTGCATTTTTTGACACCATTGGAATTTGGGTCATTTTTCTCCCCCTTAAGAAATTTAATCCTCGAAATTTACCTAAAAAGAGGTAGGGATACTAAGATCACATTATCTCTTCAAGTTCCTAGGTAGATTCTTTCGTGCTATGACTATATTGTGAATCTTTTGCAACTCTAACGGTAGAGCTAGATGGTAGGTAACCAATCCAACTTTCTCAACATTCTTATATGGCCCAATATACTCGGGACTTAGCTTTCCTTTGCGATCAAACAACAAGATCTTTTTCCACGAAAAGAATTTCAAGAATCACTTATCATCCAAAGCATATTCAATTTCCTTCAATTTTAGATCAGCATAATATTTTTGCCTATCTGAAGTTACTTTCAATATGCTTCTGATTAGTTTCACCATATCTTCTACTTCCCAAATCAATTCTAGCCCAATCATCTTTTTCTCACTCAAGTGTGACCAACATAAAGGTGTTCTACACCGTCGACCATATAATGCTACATACGGAGCCATTTGAATACTTGATTGGAAACTTTTATTATACATAAATTCAGCTAAAGGTAAAAAAACATTCCTATCCAAATTCAAATTTAATGACTCGTACAATTACTTCTAGAGTCGTACAATTGCTTCCAAAATCGCGAGGTGAAACGAGAGTCTTGATCGAAGATAATAAACACAGGTACATCGTGAAGTCTAATTATCTCATGAATATATACTTCAGCAAGTTTCGAAAGTAACTAATTAGTTCTTATTGCTAAAAAATAAGCAAACTTTGTTAATCGATCCACTATCGTCCAGATAGCATTTCTTTTGTTTGAGAAAGTCAGTAGACCAATGACCAGCTGCGCGCGTGCGTACTAAAACACTTAATTTATAAAACTATTTTTAAATGATGATTTTACTAGAAACGTACAGTGTCAATTGTAATATTTATAGTTTCGATGGAACACGAAGTATTCCAAAAGGTCAAACCCAAAGAAAGAGGTGATTGAGAAATAGTTAGCATACACACTAGAGTCTAAACGACTAGTAACACGTTTAATAGTATGACAATATATAAGAAGAAGAATTTGCAAGAAAATTAAATATTCTATTCTAAGGACTAAATTGAAAGAAATGTAAAACTAAGGGACTATCCAGAAAATAACTAAAGGGAGTTGGTTAACTTCAATGTGGTTCACCGAACCTCGGACAAGGGACCTACATTGTGTAAATTACTAGTGGCTCCTTTTTATCTTTTAATCTCAATTTTACCGACTTAGACGAATTAGGTTTGATTTATCTTCCCATCACACCGGTTAATTCGCTACTAATGAACAGATGCATGACAAGATTATATTCTAATCTCATTGTAACCTACCCAAATCAACCTAGACATTAATGTGACACCCCAAACCCAACTAGGACGGACCGACCCGAATTTGAAGCGTTACATTAGCCACCAAAGCGACACTCTCGCTAACAACCACCCGACACACACCACAACCTTATAACTCCTCATTTATGACTAATTAACTACCAATTATTAATGTGGGAGCAATTTGTGAACCATTTTTTAACTTTTTCTAAGTATTTAAATATAAGGGTATTTTGGTCATTTTACCACCTAAGGTTAAACTATCCTATTAATTTCTAAATAGTTACCGACCTTCTTTTAGTAAAATTATGCAAGCCCTAAAAATTTCAACTTAATTCGAGTTCATTTACTATGTCTAATTCAAGTTTTATTTTTAGGGACTAAATCTAACTTTACAAACTTTTAGTACATTTTACAAATTAAAAATTAAGAGTGTTTCTACCAAATCTTAATAGTTACAAGTCTAATCGTAAAATATTACCAAGTTTTCCTATCACTAAAGGCTTCAATTAATCTAATCAAATTTTAGGATTAAATTATAAATTAAGCAAATTAGAATACTATATTACAAAAATAAAAATCAAACCCCCCAAAAACCCACACACCTGTGTGAAAAGACACATGGAAGTGTGCAAACCACTGCACCTAATTTGTCAAAAATTCGTTTTGATTGCCCGATTTTACATATTTTACTTACACATTAAACTTGAAATATCTACAATTAATTACCATAAACATTCACATATCTCTAGTTTAATTTATTTACAACAAATATGCAACAACTAATCAAAATTTAACACCCATTTACACGCTTAACAAAATCCAATTAATTCACACAAACTACATACCTTAGTCGCAAGCAATCCACTCCATGGTAAGCTTCAATCAAACATTGTTAATATAAAATACATGATTCATACACTGTGTTATCAACCACCGTACGAACACTCATCAACATACCATAAATGAAACATCAATTAGACATAAAATCATGTATTAAAGCAATTATCAAATCACCAAAATTAAAGTCCAAAATTTAATGTCCAATGTCCATTACAAGTAAAATAACGCTAGTCCCAAAAGCGTCACAATGCCCCTATATAGTCTCTAAAGTAAAATTTTTAAGCCACTACCGAGCCTTATTCTTGGATCGCCCTTGCACTCGCTTCTCGACTCCTTATGCCCGGAAATTCTCTACACAAAATGTGAGAGTGTGAGCTTAAAAAGCTCGATGAATGATAGTAAAAACATCAAGTAATTTGCACCCAATCATGCATAAATCAAAGCAATTAAGCATTAAATTTTTAGTCACAACATGTTAACATTTCACCATAACATCACATGTTATTTTAAGAATTAAGAATCATTTTTTTCATGGCATGTAAAATCATCTTTTAACACATAAACATTCAATTATATTGGCACAATCAATCAATTATATTGGCATAATACATCCATGGCAATAAGTAAACGTGTGATCATACATTGGATAAATGAATCTTCGAACTCCCACAAATCAAATATAGTCCTCCGAATTGAGCAGGCTGAAGCCACACGCTCCCTTATAGGACCTCAAAGAACCCAATGAGTGGAGACTCAAGCTCAACACTCCCTTATCTACTCCAAACAAATCAGTCCACCAAAAGTCATATGCTCACAATATCACAAATAATGGTGAGTACTCACAAATCCTATAGCATGCTAACTATATCCAATGGATCCACCATGCAATGTTACCCATATAATCATACATACAAGGCATAAAACCTGTTATTTAATCACTTAATTTAGGTTGTTAAAGTGCAAGGAAAAGCATGTTGCTAAGCAATTTTAACATCAATAAAATTAAGCATAGGAAATATCATTTTCCCAATATTCATATACCAATTAGAACACCTTTATCAACTGTTCAATAAATCAGCAATTCATGCTCCAAAAATCAGTTTATTCCATACAATTTAATCATGCTAAAAGCATAATATACAACTTACCAAACCAATTGACATTTTGCTCTTTTATAAAATAAAACCTATTTTTGCAAATCCAACCATCCAACATGCAATTAAGTCATTAATAACACCGATTAAACCTTTAATTTAACATATAATCAGACTAAATTACCAAATTGCCCTTAATATCAATCACCCCCACACTTGGCTCTTTAAGCAAAAATGTGTTCAAACAAGCAAGTTTGAGCTTCAATTCTGATTTGCACGTTCCTCCTCTTGGTGTGGAGCTTTAATAGAGACAAATTATGCATTACAAACTAACAATAGCAACAAGAAACATGAAATTTGATAAAGTATATGAATCTAAATCATTGCTCTAAACTATCTTACCGATATTGCACAACTAAGCCGAAACAGGAATTCCTCAACTAAACTCCTTTTTTGGCACCTCAAACCACTGCTAATCTTCATTCCTAGTCCAATAGCATGTATTCTAAGTGTTAATTTCATCATTTAATCCGTTTCATAATTTTCTGAAAAAATCATCCATGTTCTTGATCAAATTCGAATTTCTCAAAATTGATCCAGAAAATGTGTTTGATCTTCTGGTTTAAGATTAAAAAACTCTTATTAGACCTATTTTGAGCTTAGAAATCCATTAATATTTGGATTTCAACTCAAAATTAAAGATCCACCATTGTTGATCCTCAAGTTCAAGAAAGAAGAAATTAAAGTTGAAAATTCATTATAATCACTTTCATTAACAAATAATGATTGAAATCAACTTAAAAACAAGTTTAGATATGAGGATTACCTTCAATTGAACTGAAATCATTGATTTGGAAGTTTGAATCAAATTGCTTGAAGAAATTCAGATGACTTTTTGCTCAACTTTGAAAATTATTTCCAGAGATTTTAGAGAGAATTTTGGGAGAGGAAAATTTTAGATTTATTCTCTGATATTTGGTTTATGAAAACAAGCAAAAAAAAAAAAAGAGAGAGAAAAACTCTCAATTTGGGTGAAAAATGAGTGAAAAGTGAGGTAGTTAGAGAGTTTTTAAAACTGAAAACCCCCACCTGATTTTCAAAATTTGGGGAATTTGCCATCAGGCCACTCCACCTTTTCCCTTGTTTTACAATTTGCTCATTTCCCTCCAAAATTTCGAAAATATGGTTTATTTGCTATAAAACCTCTTACACATTTCCCTAGTTTTTCAAATTATTCCCATTTAATTATTATTTTAAATCACCCAAATAAACCCCTTTTTTAAATTATTTTTAAATTTCAATTTAACCCAAAATATTTATTTTTACCCAAAAATTATTTAAAACCATAAAATTAATTTTTCTAAAAATATTTTTATTTTTCAGAATCTTATTTACCAATTGTTAGATGAAATTAAGCTAACTAATTAAGAATATAAATCGCTAATTATCCCAATTAATTCCTAATTTTCACTCAGAACACGGTAAACTTACCCAAAACTACTACACCTATTTTTGGGGCCTTGTAGTTATGGCCAAATTGTGAAGATCACATTAGCCACCTATGTGACTAACTTCCCTACTGTTCTTTGAAAACCTTAGTTACTCTCTCTTTTAAGAAAAACCACAGTTTACCTTTGTTATTTTGGAAAACATTTCATTAATTAACCAACCATCCTTAGTTCATGTTATTAGCATTTGCGTGATTTAGAAAACACATTGCTTGTCGTTTAACCTAATAAAACCTTGTTATCTTTTATTGCAACGGAAAACTCGATTTTATAACAAATTTTAACATTAAGTCAAATATCATGCATTGTCCAATTTCAAAACATGCTTATAAAACCAATTTAATATGTCAAGTATGCATGCATAAAAACCCCAAAGCAAAATAAAACCCAAACCAAAGTCTGAATAACTTTACAATCCAAAACCCAAATAAACTTAGGTAAAATTTAAGCAAAATAAATTATAAGTTTGAAGTCCATCTTACATCCATATGCCATGTCCAATCCTAGTCTCGAGCATTACTGAGATGGTTGAAACTATGGGTGAGCTAACTAGCTCAGTGTGAGTCTAAACAATAAGAACATTCAATTATCCATACAAACATCAATCAATAAATTAATGCAACATATCACATAGCATAAAACATTACCTTTCGAGTAAGTCATGAACATGATGCAATACATAAAAAATCCTACCCAACCATCCGTTACACACCACGAGTTCCCCAAAACCCATCTACCAAACTCCAAACATTGCTAGCTATGCTTAATATGGTTAAACCACTATTATACGTAATGCGATTATAGTTCCATTAAAAATAAATGTGATATAAACATCGTTCTCCTCATTACTCTCGGTGCAGTGCACTTACAACATATATGCTGACTTAATATGCCGCCATTACTCTACGAAACTCCTCCGTCATCCACATAATCCCACCCCATGCACATGCGATATGTCACACTAATTTCAATCAAAATCATGTTTCCATTACATTCCCATTTCAATAGCATGTTTTACATGCTCTCATAATAGCATTCACTTCTGTTCGATAATAACATTTATCAATCATTCAATTTCACCATCAATACAATGACATTCCCACATGACATAGTTTCATTATCATTCATAAGCAATTTTTTAGTGCATGTGTAGCAGTCTTTCACTTAGTATACCTCACAGCATTTTACCCAAACATACATTTCATTTTCAGTCCAATACATGCTACTCATACAACCAGCATACATTATATCACCAAACAATTCATATTAATTCATACCAATTCTAGACATTCAAAAATTCAATCACTCATGCAACCTTGCAAACATGCCATTTAACTAGGGCTCGAAACGTACCTGATCCGGCCACTTTAAAATCACTTTCTTAGCCATTTAACTAAGTTTGACCACCAAGCTTAATCATCATTTTAAGTATTAAAAATATTATCTAACATTTAAATTTTATAGGTTAGAACCCACACTTTATTTTCACACAATTGTAACACTACTTGCGAAACCTGCGATTCCTCCTTTAGATGTAGACTGAACCTAAATTAAAATATAATATTTATTAAGTTAAAAAGCTACCAAATCAGCCCTAAAACACCCTCGTAAGGGTTCAATCAAATCAGCGTTACCATAATAATTTTCAAATCCAAATCAACTAGGCTACTTATATTGATTTGATGCAAAACATATGCATGAACAACTAATAGCTTCATTGTTGGTCCAGGACGTTTTAGTCAGCACCTAACATGATAAAATGCTAAAAAATCAGTAGCTAATCAACCATTGAATAGGTAGTAAAATTTAATAAATAAGTGTTTTTTACACATTTGTGAGTCTTAGTGACCTATTAGGCTGACACGGGCCTTGGGTAGTTCTAATATGTTAATTGGAGTGTGCAGGATGCTAAATTTAAGGCCCAATAGACGCAGGAACTTGGGATAAGTAATGCACAAGTTTCCCGAGCAGGTAAAGTATGACACGGACTCAAGAACCCACATTTTTGTTGTTATGTCGCGCCATAGCTTGTGTATGGCGTGACATAGGATCAACGTGGAGCCCAAGCATTTCAAGGCTATTTCCGTCCACACAATCTAACTTATACGAAGACCTGGGACATGTTAAAGACCTAATTAGGGTTGCTAACACTTCTATAAATAAGACCTTAGGGGTTTAATGTAACTAAGTCGTCTTAAACTCATCCAAAAGCCCTCGTAATTTAGGAGTAGGATTTAGATTAACTTTTCTCTCATTTTCTTAAAAACACTTTGTTGTTTTCTCCTGGAATCGATCTCGATCCAAGATCTCTTTTATAATATTGAAGTTATTCAATTTACAATCCTTTGCAAACGACAAGATTCTTTCTCCCAATCGAGAGATTCGTTATTCTACTCTTAATCGATACAAATCAGGATTATTCTAAATCTTTTTTTCTCTTTCGATTTATTTGTGTTATTTACATGTTTATATCAATTGAGTTAGAGATTATAAATACCATGAGTAGCTATTTCCCTTAGGGGAGATTAACGAGTGGACGGGAAAGTGATTAACGGAGGATTAAGGTTTTGCCAATCGAATTAGTTGGTATAAATTACGTGTTCTTAAATCCTAGACTTGACAACCCTAGGAAGTAATCAAAGGTTAAACAAGGTCGGCAGATAAGTTTGCGGAGGAAATCGTAATTTATCTTGGTTGAGAAAGTGAGATCAGGAGATAAGCGAGTATCAATCAATTAATTAATCAGTTAGAGGCCGGGAGGTAAATAATTGGTTAGTTAATAGCTAATCCACCCTAAAACTTGAATCTGAAGTTAATTATAACCCCTGAAACGAGTTAATCTTCTTGATTGGTTTAATTGGTTTAGCCGTTTGTTCATTTTATTGTTTATTTATTGTAATTATTTAGTTTTTTATATTAATCTCTTTTATGATTTATCATTATATAGAATTTAAGCATTACTATTTAGACTTATTATTATAAAGAGGTTTTCAATAGATTTAATTCATCCTCCATTGAGAACGATCCTCAGAATACTTCTCTGTGTTCTGTTGTAACACAATATTGTATTACAATTTAACCCGTATACTTGCGGATACTGTTGTTTTATTTTAGATATTTTTGGTGTAGTATTTTTCAATCAAATGTTAGCAAGTTTGATAGCGGTCATTGTCCTTAAACCCTTCCAACGTATCTTCTCTGGCAAATTTTCCACGAATAAAGTGACAAAATGCATTTGTCGACCCGGATCTCCAATACGCCATAATTTTGCTTTAAATAAGACAGTGTTTACTCTAGCTTATGAATTTGGTGGGCTTGGTTTGCTGACTCTTTTATGCAGGATTCGAATGATGCTCGACTAAATTTTGATAAAATTCAGGAGCCTAGATCAGTTTCTAGTATTGCTGGTTCATGCTGGTCTAAGTTGCCTGTGGGATGGATGAAATGCAATATCGATGCCACGTTATTTAGTGAGGAGAATGCTACAGGCTAGTCTGTTGTAGTCCGTGATGCAGAGGACGCATTGGCTAAGTGCATATCAAATCATGTTAATCCAATGATGGCTCCAAACATTGTTGAAGTATATGCAGTCAGGGAGGCGTTAATTTGGCTACAGTCATTGAATATAGACGAGGTACTTTTAGAGGTGGATTGTCTTCAAATTTGTAATGCTTTAATGATTCAGAACGAAGGTATCTCGGAATTTGGAATGCTTGTTTAAGATTGAATTATGAATCGAGGCCCAATGAACTTGACATTGACTGTACGGGCAGATTTGGGTGTCTACACCATAATTCATGTATGGTGTTATATCAAAGATCATGATGTTAGTTCTATAATTAATGGTGTAAATTAATTTTCGATTTTTTCATGCTTAGCCATAAAGAAAAGCTGAAAATGATTAGAATTGGACAAAAAATTATAGCTATGCGAATCCATGGAGTCTAGCTTCAAATTCTAAAATTTGTGTCCATTACCAGTGTAATTAATGGCAAGCTATCCGTGTGTTTAAAGCAATAAGGTTAGGAGGGATGGTAGGAGATCGAGTAGGTTCATAATTATCAGCCAAACCTAAAGTCAAGTGAAGATATAAATATGATTACATGTATGAATCCTGCTAGTACGAGCACTAGCAGCAGCAAATACCGATTCGATTGGGTTCCTTCCTCGCATCCCAGTCCCAACAGACCATGTGTTCTATTATTTTGTTTTTGTAAGTAAGTGCTATTCAATTCAAGTGACCCACCCACCGTGCCAGCCTTGATCAATTATTAAGCTCAACATGTGAATGAAATCATGTTGGCAAAGGATACTCAATTAGTCGATCAATCTCAATCCAATTTAATTATTGTTTTTTTCTTAGTTCTTATATTTTCCTTTCAGTTTCATACAAGATCAACAGCTCCAAAAATAAATAAATAAATAAATCCAATCTTCCTCCTCAATCATGTTACTTGTTTCTTTAATTATTATCACCTATAAAATGTATTTAAAACATTAATTAATAAGTAAAACAACATTCATTTTGTCGATTGAATTTTAACTCGATTGGCATCAATTTTGTTGTTAGCATAGGAAGACGTGAGTTTGAATACAATGAAACACTTTATTTTCCTATTGAAGGGTTGGAAGGGACTATAAATAATTTTAGAATTTATATAAAAAATAGATATGGTAAAAACTTATAATGAAATTAATATTTAAAAAAAGCATTCCTTATCATTTAATATTATAAAATTCACGAATAATATATATAAACTTTTTTTGACATCTAATATAAAATATTTATAGTTAAGTTTTTAATAGAAAAGAAAATTTGAGTTTATTGACTTCTCTGTTTGACATTTGGTACCGTTAAAGTTGGTAATGTGTACATTTCGCTCATAGTTAACTGATGAAAATTTTTAAAAGAAAATTGCTTGTGCATGGCTTTCTAAACTTAATAATGCATTTACTATATTTTTCTTCTATATATCGTCTAACAAAGTTGGCAAGATAAAACTTTTCAATTCAAAGACCCAAAGAACACGTTATTCATAGAATACAGATTATAATCTCAATTTTAGGAATTAGTATATTGACGCATTTAGTTTTTAATATTTACATACTCTATCAATTTTATCTTATTTCTAAATAATTTAATAAATTTAACTTTCCATATTTACAAATTCTATCAATTTGATTTTTAAACACATCTTCATCTTAAATCAAAATTATAAACACATAAAAATGTTAACTGGAAAATGTTTTATATTAGCCCACTAGTGAAGATAACATTTTATTTTGAGTAAACTAGATAAATAGTCACTCAAGTTTCATAAGCTTTCATTTTAGGCACACACAAATTTTTATTTTCATTTTAGCCACTTTAAGGTATTTGGACTAATAGAAATCTGAGTTGACATTTTTATAATTAATAAATAAACTATAAAATTTCCACATAATATTTAATTTCCAAGTCATTAAGAATTTCCCAAAAAAATCTTGACACCTATCATCATAACCACGACACTCAGCCACCACTCAGTCCTCCAAAGTTGGTTGAACCACCATTGGCCTCCACTATGACTAGGGGTGTTCAAACTTCGGTTAAAACTGAATTAACCGACCGAACCGATCTAATTCGGTTAATCGATCGATTAACCGATCTAGTTTGATCAGAGGTCAGTTAAAGATTTTTTAAAATTTCGATTAACAATTAATTCGGTTCGAATTCGATTAATTAACTGAATTTAATAAATAATATTATATATTATATGTATTAGACTATTACTAATTCGGTTAATTTGGTCAAATGAACATTATCAATTTGTTTTTTATATGTTTTATACTTGTTTTAACAAAAAATAAAACATATAAATTTCGGTTAATTCAGTTAACCAACTGAGTTAACCGAAATATTCCAGTTCGATTAATTTTTTTAAAAAAAATTCAGTTCGGTTAATTCAGTTAATACTAATTCGGTTCGATTAGCCCACTACACCAAAACAGGCTTTTAGCGGCGTTGTTAGCGGCGTTTGGATAACAAACGCCGCTAAAGATCGATCATTAGTGGCACTTGATGGAAAACGCCGCTGAAAATAATCATTAGCGGCGTTTTCCAGAACGCGCCGCAAAAACCTAAGACCAACGATGCCGTTTTCGGAGCTTTCAGGGATTTAGCGGCATTTTTAAGAGAGCGCCACTAATGCTCAGGGCTTTAGCGACATTTTTGAGAAAGCGCCGCAAAAAAACCTAAGCCCAACGACGCCATTTTTCGAGCTTTCGGGGATTTAGCGGCATTTTTTAGGAAGCGCCGTAAAAAAAACCTAAGACTGACGACGTCGTTTTCTGAGCTTTCGGGGATTTAGCGGCGTTTTTCAGAGAGCGCCACTAATGCTCGGGGCTTTAGCGGCGTTTTTGAGGAAGCGCCGCAAATAAACCTAAGACCGACGACGCTGTTTTCTGAGCTTTCGAGGATTTAGCGGCGTTTTTAAGAGAGCGCCGCTAATGCTCGGGGCTTTAGCGGCGTTTTTGAGAAAGCGCTGCAAAAAAACCTAAGACCGACGGCGCCGTTTTCTGAGCTTTGGGGATTTAGCTGCATTTTTAAGAAAGCGCCGCTAATGCTCGGGGCTTTTAGCGGCGTTTTTGAGAAAGCACCGCAAAAAAATCTAAGCCCAACGATGCCGGTTTTTGAGCCTTGGGGGATTTAGCGGCGTTTTTAAGAAAGCGCCGCTAATGCTCAAATAGTTGTAAATAGTTTAAAATATTTGTTAAAAATGGAAAAATTAAAATACTATTATTTAAATAGTATTAAAGTTTTTTGGTGCTCGGTTCAGTATTTAGGGGTTTTTGATATAATGTTCATTATATTGGGATTAGAGTTTTGAGTTTAGAGTTCATAGTTTACAGTTTGTGGTTTATGGTTTCGTACATTTTTAGTGTGTAAGGTTAGGAGCTTAGGGTTTAGGGGTTATGGGCTTAGGGTCTATGGGTTAGTGGCTTATAGTTTAGGGTTTAATCAAGAGTTTATGATTTAAGGGTTTAGGGATTTAAGGGTTTATGCTTTAGAGGTTTAAGGTTTATGATTTATGGTTTATGGTTTAGGATTTAGGGTTTAGGGTTTAAGGTTTAGGGGTTTAGGTTATCGGCTTAGGGTTTAAGGGTTATTGGTTTATAGTTTAGTGTTTACGGTTTAGGGTGTAGGTTTATGGTTTAAAGTATGCAGTTTATGATTTAGTGTTTATGGTTTAGGCTGTAGGGTGTGGGTTTATGGTTTAGTGTTTATTGTTTATTGTTTAGGGTTTAGCTAGTAGCTTAGAGTTTAGGGATTAATACGGGCATAGGGTATATGGGTTAAGAGGGCATATGGTTTAGGGTTTAAATTTTATATTTTAGGGTTTAAGGTTTAGGGTGTAGCTTAGAGTTTAGGGATTAATATGAGCATAGGGTATATGGGTTAAGAGGGTATATGGTTTAGGGTTTAAATTTTATATTTTAGGGTTTAGGATTATGGTAAACACAAGCTAAAAATATGTTAATAATGGAAAAAATTAAAATACTATTATATAAAATAATTTGAAAATAATTTTAATGTTGAGCAATAGTGGCGTTTTTCGTGAAAACCCCGCAAATCTATATTAAAAGATAGCATAATGACGCCGTTTGGATGCTTTTTTAGTGGCGTTTATAATAAAATCGCAGCAGTTGTGTTCTATGCGGTAGCTAAACGCTGTCGTTTTAATTTCTGTTTTTAGTGGCGTTTCTTCATAAACGCCACAATTATGTTTTAACTCTTTGCTAAACACTGTCGTTTTAAATTGCGTTTTAGTGGCGTTTTTTCTTATGAGCCGCAAAATTTAGGTTTTTGTGGCGTTTTTATGATAAACGCCGCAATTATGTTTTAAGTCTGCGCTAAACGCAGTCGTTTTTGTTTGCGTTTTTAGTGGCATTTTTCGTTAAACGCCACAATAGGTATTTTTAGTGGCGTTTTTTTGGTAAACACCGCAATTATGTTTTAAATGTTTGCTAGACGGTGTCATATTTATCTGCCATTTTAGCTGCGTTAGTGGCTCTTTTGATAAACGCCGCAAATTTTAATTTATACTAACTTAAACGGTGTCGTTTTCTTAGCGCCGAATTTCCTTACTTTTCCTCCCACTCAGATTTCCCCAATTTCATTTCCCTAATTTCCCAAATATTTCTTTCCCCTAATTTCCCCAATTTCATTTCCTGAAATCCCCAACCGACCTGTCCAATGCCGCAGTCGTCTCAGTCGTCTCCACTCTGGTGGTCCCTTTGACACCCGCTTCCTCTATCGGCTGCTCATATCACGGTATTTACTAATTATTTGGCATTTCTGTTAGCATTTTTGGTTGTGTTGTTTGTTAAAATTTGTTTCCACATTGCACGTCTCCTATTCGGTTGTTTTGTTCTTTCTTGTTCGTGTGGAGTATGTGAAAATGGGGTTTGAATTATTTTGTTCTATTGTTGATTTTGTTCCCAATATTTTGGTGTTGGGTAATTTAATTTTGGTGTTGTTCGTGGGTTTTAGGGTTTGATAATTCGGTTCTTAGTCAGTGTGGTTGAGGTTATTTTGAATTTCGATTAAAGCCCTTTATTTCTTAATTTGTTACCTCGTTGAATCGGGGTTTATTTTCGATATTAATCTTTTCGATTATTTAGTTGAAGGTCACAGAGCAACTAATCCATTTAAGGATTAAGGCTCGGGGAGTTGTTGATCTTGTGCAAGGGTAAGTTGTTGATCTTGTACATATAACTTGCTAATCTTCATTTTTTACAGACATTGATTTATTTGGGAATTCGAAGACTAATTTTCATCTAAATGTTCTTCGTAAGGTTTCTAAACTTTTGCATTGTTGTTAGTCTGCTTCCATTGATGAACTGATTCTTGCGGTTCCAAATGTACTAGCTGAATATGTTAGGCTGAATATGTTTTTTTTGCTGACAATTATGAAGGTCTGAAAATGTTTCGTATGTTAATATTTAATTTTAAATCTATATTTGTTTTTTACTGGCACTTTAAAATGATGTCAAAAGAATCTTATTTACAACTGCTTAACAAATTAATATCGATAAAATTTTTTTATCTTGTATCCACGCTTGTAAATGAAAAAACAAAAAGTGATAATGCACTTAGTGGATATATCTTTATTATTTATTTTAATTAATTATGGATATAATTTTTACTTAATATTTTATTCAAATATGTAATGGAGAAGCAATGGTCACAAGGGTTGAAGGTGTTGGGGTTGAATGAAATGAAACCACAGCGAATAAATAAGTTGAGGGAGATGGATTTAGATTTGTTTTAAGAAATTTTAATTTAGTTAAATACTATTCGCTTTCCTTGTTTTATTTTTTTCTTGTTTAATTGGTACTAATTAAAATTTTTTTTCTTTTATTTTTGTTTTATGCAGTAGTTCGCTTCGAAGTCGAGAGAATTTGAGGTATTTATTCCTATGTTTCCCACCTTAGTTTGATTAAAAAAACACCTCCAAACGTTTAAATTTTGGATTTTGTTATATTTAAGCTTTATACTTTAATTATTATTTTTGAGTTTTAAAATGAAGTTTTAATTCAGAATTTTTTTTTAAGATTTTTTGTTATATTTAAGAATTTTTTTTAAAGCTGTGGGTATCGGTTTTATTTATCATTCTTGATAACCGTTTGTTGCTAGCTCAATTTGCATGTTACTTTGCAAAATTTTTCCATAATTGCAAGGTAAAAAGTATGATTGTAATTCTTGTACGTATTTTTTACCCAAGCAAAAACAATTACGCAAATGATTAAAATTCTTAAATCGATTATATATTTGAGTAATTGAACAAATTATGGGCGAATAGTTGATTCGTTTTAAAGTGAACAAATTATCGATTTTCAATTTTATGTCAATTAATAAATTATCGACGTTAAACAATTCATGTAATTGATTGAATGTTAATGTTTAAATAATCTATCATTATTCAATAAATTGATCGATTAATTGATTGAATGTCAATGAATTATCAAGTTTTGTAAGTTAATTGATTGAATGTTTAATAAATCGATTATATAATGAATTGTCAATGAATTATTAATTGATTGCATGTTAATAACTATCTCATAAACACGTATATAAACTTACATGATACATTACTTACATATTAACTTACATATTAACTTACATAACTTACATAATATAGAACTTACATAACTTAACTAACTTAAATAACTTACATAACTTACATAATACTGAACTTACATAACTTAAATAACGTACATAACTTACATAACTTACATAATACTGAACTTACATAACTTAAATAACTTACATAACTTACATAACATACATTACTTTGATAACTTACATAACTTACATAATCTGTAACTTACATAGCTTACTTAATACATAACTTACATAACTTATACACGTACATAACTTACATAATTTACTTAATACATAAATATATATCATTTTATATACTTACATAACTTATTTATAGTTATAACTGAACAACTTACCCTTGTAATTTCTGGACAAGATCAGACTTCAAGAATTAAGAAATGGACCGGTCTTGGATGAATTTGTCAAGGGTTAGCAACGGTTATCGAAATGGACTACAGACTTTTCTAAATTTTGCATTTCAATACGCAAGCCAAGAGAACATGATTCTTTGCCCGTGTAAGAAGTGTGTCAACATAAACTGGCATTATCGTGAGGTTGTATACGAGCATCTAATTGTTGATGGGTTTGTTCGGGGTTATAAACAATGGTTATTTCATGGAGAATGCCCGCCTAGTACTTCCTCTTCAAGGATGGATGTAACTTATCCCGACATCGCTTACCATCGATCGATAGAGGGATGACATGGAAGGTATGTTGCGGGATGCATTTAATATGCACAATCATGGTGTCCAGTCGTTCCCAGCGGACTTTGTGGCATCTGATGATTGTAATGTTGGTGGAAATGCTTTTACCGAACCGGGAAGTAGTGTACGTCATGAAGAGCCGAATGGAGAAGCGGCGAAGTTCTACGCGCTACTTAATGAGATGAACGAAGAACTGTACGAGGGATAAAAATATTCAAAAATGTCCTTCTGTGTTCGTCTTTTTCAGTTAAAATGTTTGGGAGGGTGGACCAGAAACTCGTTGACAATGCTGTTAGAGCTTTTGAGAGAAATGTTTCTGTTTGCAAAAATCCCTCAGTCATGCAAAGATATGAAGAAAATGATTAAAGATTTAGGTCTTGGGTATAACAAAATCCATAGTTATCCAAATGACTGCATGTTGTATTGGGGCGATCGGAGAAACCAACAGTGCTGTCATGTATGCGGCCACTCCCGTTGGATAAGTAGAAATACAGAAGATGGGAACGACGATGAAAATGATGCACAGTCTAGAAATAAGCCAGTCAAGATCTTGCGGTATTTTCCGCTGATACCAAGGCTTCAAGGGCTTTTCATGTCATCGAAGATAGCGGAGTCAATGACGTGGCACCATGATAGATGAACTGATGATGGATTACTAAGGCATCCGGCAGATTCTTTAGCTTGGAAATCATTTGACAATAAATTTCCAAGCTTTGCAAGTGATCCTAGGAGTGTGAAGCTTGGGCTAGCATCTGATGGATTTAATCATTTCAAGATCATGAGCACTGCATACAGTACTTGGCCAGTAGTGCTTGTCCCTTACAATTTGCCTCCGTGGATTTGCATGAAGCAATCTTCCCTTATCTTATCTATGATTATCCCTGGGGAGAAAGGGTCCGGGAATGATATCGACATTTATTTATAGCCACTTATTGAAGAGTTAAAACTATTATGGGTTGGTGTCGAGACATACGATGTGCTGAGAAAGGAGAACTTTAATTTAGGTGCAGCTTTGATGTGGACCATTAATGACTTTCCCGCTTATGCCAATTTCTTCGGTTAGAGTACCAAGGGTCGTTATGCATGTCCTTGTTGTGCTGCACAAACACGTTCGCAATGGTTGTACAATGGGAAGAAGTTCTCTTACATGAGGCATCGTCGGTGGTTACCGAAAAATCATAGATTTAGATTCCAGAGTTCTGTTTTTGACAGCACTAAAGAGTTCAGAGAAGCTTCTTCGCAGACCAGTGGCTCTGAAATCTTGTTCATGTTGGAAGATATGAATTTCATTTATGGGAAGATGAACCAACCGCCAAACACGCAAAGAAACAGAAGATCAAATGATGAAGCTGATGATGACTCCGATGAAGAGGATGATCCTAATGAGGCGGACTTGTGGAAAAAAAGAAGTATTTTTTTAGTTGCCTTATTGGGAGCATCACCTTTTACGACACAATCTTGATGTTACGCACATTGAGAAAAATGTCTGCGAGAACATTGTGAGTACAATTTTGAATGTCGACGGAAAATCAAAAGATAATCTTCAGAGTCGACTTGATTTAGTCCAAATGGGAATTCGGCCTGATCTTCATCCCAATCCACTTCCGAATGGGAAATATCGGTTGCTGCCTTCTATTTTCTCAATGTCCAAGACGGAAAAAGAACTATTTTGCATGGTGCTGAAGGATATAAAGGTTCCAGATGCGTATGCATCAAATATATCTCGATGTGTTAGTGTTAAAGATCGAAGATTATATTCACTAAAATCACATGGCTATCACATCTTGATGCAAGATTTACTGCCAGTTGCTCTACGATGTTGTATGTCCAAGAAGGTGACGTCTTGTCTAATTGAACTATCCAATATAATGAAAGCCATTTGTGGCAAAGTTTTGGATGTTCAAGAACTTCAGAAGGTACAGGATCGAGCCGTTTTGACTTTATGCAACATGGAGAAAATCTTCTCACCTTCCTTCTTCACCATTATGGTTCACTTGATAATCCATCTCCCGCATGAAGCAATTCTTGGCGGACCCATTTTCTATCGATGGATGTATCCCATAGAAATGTGTTAATTAAATTTTTTAAAATTTTCCTTCATTCACCTCTGTGCCTTTAGTTACAACTTTTGATAATGTTATATATCGTGTTTAGGTTCCTATCCAAAATAAAGTCTTACTGCCGTAACAAGCGATATCCAGAATGATCGATTGCTGAAGGCTACTTGGCAGAGGAATGTATGACCTTCTGCTCAAGATATTTGGAAGATGTTGAAACAAGGTTGAATAGACCAAATAGGAATGCTGGACTCACGGACCATAACTTCGCCGATACTTATTTGTTCCAAAGTTTTGGAGAACCAATCGACAAAGTTGAAATTGCAGAATTAGATCATTTATCGTGCGTACAAGCACATCGATATGTTCTGTTTCACCATGAATCAATTGAACCTTTACGGAAGTAAGTTCTACAAAATTGATAAATATTTATCCTTCCTAAAAATTGTTTATCTTCTAACAAAGTGAACATTTTATTTAACATAGTGAATACAAACAAATATTGAGATCTCGTTCACGCTCCCGAAGAACACAACATCGAGATATCAATAAGTTGTTTACAGAATCTTTTTATGAATGGTTAAGCAAAACGGTATGCAGTTGGAGCTTCCGTTTACAAATAATAATGTTTTCTCATAACATTTTTAATTACTCGGTTTACTTTCCATTCTATAGGTTTGGAGTGGGAAGAACGTAAACGACGAAGTTAAATGGCTCTCCCAAGGTCCAGATCGAGTGGTTAAAAGATATAGTGCGTTTCTCATCAACGGATTCAGATTTCATACAAAATATCGCGAGAGGTTGAGGAGAACTCAAAATTGTGGAATAGTTGTTAATTCCTCAATTACAAGTTATGCTAGTGCTAGGGACAATAATCCTGTCGAGGGAAATGTGGAATATTTTGGACTTCTTACTAACATAATTGAGTTGGATTACTACGACAAATGGAAAATTGTCTTATTTCGAGGTGATTGGGCCGATGTTAATACTGCTCGTGGAATTCAGTAAGATCAATTTGGTTTTACAATGGTGAACTTCGCCCGATTGATTCACACAGGACAACAACTGATAGATGAGCCGTATGTATTCTCATCTCAAGTCAAACAAGTTTTTACTCAAAAGATCCAAGCGATGAGGGTTGGTACGTTGTACCGTAACATCCCTAGAGACTTGTTTGACATGGGCAGTGGAAGTAGAGATAACATCGACGACAGATCAGAAACTTTGCCCTTTCCAGAACAAAACTTAAATGATAATATCCCTAGTACTAGTGCACAATTTCAATGGGTTCGTCAGGATACGGATGAAGATATTTACGAATAATGATGTAGTAAGATTTTACGATTGTTTAATTATATGTAATATCATAATTTAAATCTTGGTCTTATTATATATTTCAACTATTTTATATGTGTTGTTATTGTTGTAATTAGTTATTAAGTTTTCAACTATTTTATGTGTATTGCAGATAAAATGCCTAAAAGAAAAATTCTAAGGGGAAGCATTGTTCAAAATGATCCAAACTCGACAGAAACAAATAGTACTGAACAATAGACAGCAATTGGATCTTCGAATATTCCGATTACACTTGAGGATCTTACAGAAGTTCAAAGTAATTTTACATTTAATTTACATGGGTGTTACTTATAATTGATTTATTTTTCAAATTCTTATATTATAATATACCATTTGTAGCTGAAAATGGTGGGACGCGCAGAGGTCGAGGATGTACGCTACTTAGAGAGTTATACGAGTTAGATCCATTCGAGCGTGTCAAAGTTGGACGAAACAGTTTTGGTCAGCCTGTTGGATCAGAAGCTCGACTTTTAGCAGGATACATGGGCATTTTAGCACGAAATGCGAATATGTTGCTTATCAACTACGAGTCATGGCATCAAATGCTCGATAGCAACAAAAATCAAGCCCTCGATAATATTAAGGTAACAAAATGTTAATGTCATTTGTAATGCTTGGGAAATAGTTTCATTTATATTTACTTTATTAACTTGTGTTTTTTGTAGGCGAGGTTTGCTTTAGAGGTCTCGGATGCGTATGTAAAGAAGGCATTGGGAAAAAGATGGAGAGACAATAAAAGTACTTTGAAGAAAAATTATTATAAGACAAAAACAACCTTCGATGAGAAATTACAAAATGTCCCGCTGGGTATGTTAAGGTACAATGGGAAGATGTGGTTAGATTTTGGCATTTGAAGAAAGGCGAGGTATGACGTATTTCCAAACTATTGTAATTATTTTGGTTTATAGTATTTACTATTTACGTACTAAAAATTTCATAATGTAGGATCGTGAACGAGTTGGAAAAAGTAGTAGGCAGAAACAAAAATTCACTCACACAGCCGGGTCGAGAAGCTTTGCATGTGTAGCTGAGGCGGAGATATTTTTAATTTTTTTAATATTGTCAAATATGTATAACTTTCAATTAAATAATATTTTTACTACTATATTGTAGGAACTGTCGTCCGGTCAAAAAGTTGGACGCCTTCAACTTTTGAAATTACACATAGGAAGAAAGATGGATCTCCCATGACTCCTGAAGCTGGTGAAATAATGGTACGTTTACTTAATACAATTTGACTTGTTTTAGTTATTTATAGTGTTTATTTTCTAATGGTTTAATTCATTGCTTGTAATGCGACTATTGTTATGTTGCATATGTTTTTTTAATATATATTGCATTCCTAACTATGTGATTTATTTATTAGGAAAAACTAAAAGATAAAAAGGCGGAGTATGAAGCGATTGTTTCTAGTGATAGTTTTGTTCATCTTGAAGACATTGATAACCAGATTATTACTGAAGTTTTGGGTCCTGAAAGGTATGGTCGGGTTCGATTTCAAGGATCTTTTGTTAGCCCAACCCAATATTTTGGATCCATTTCATGACAATACATGGCTTGGGAGTCGAGCTCAAGTCAAGCTCAGAGGTTAAAAGACCAGATGACTCAGATGCAAGCGACCACAGTTGAGGTTCAAAGGAAATATGAAGAACTCCAGCTACAACTTAAAGCAAAGGCGGTAGCGAGGGAAGCAGAGGCTGCAGCGAGAGAAGCAGAGGTTCAAAAGAAATATGAAGAACTCCAGCTACAACTTAAAGCTGATGCGGCATCGAGAGAAGCAGAGCAGAGCAGAAAGTACGATGAACTCCAGCAGCAGCTTCAGAGTATGATGAAGATGTTTGATCATAACTTCCGCCGTCATAGTGTATTGCATAAATATTTTATCATTTTAACTTTTAACATTTTGCAAAATAATATGAATTCACTTTTATTTATTGATATTAATATTATTTTATTCGTTTAATTTGAAATATTATATAAATTTATTGCTTTTGGCTGGTTTAGATCTGGTTGCTTTTGATTTGTGGCTACAGGATGGCTGAAAAAATGAAAAATTTAATATAAAAAAATCCCAAAAATAGTGGCGTTTTTGTATAAAAGCGCCGCTAAAGAACATGATCTTTAGCGGCGTTTGTAAATAAAGCGCCGCTAAAGATTATGATCTCTAGCGGCATTTTTTACAAAGCGCCGCTAAAGAACATGTTCTTTAGCGGCGCATATTCACAAACGCCACTAAAGATCATGTTCTTTAGCGGGACTTAGGAAAAAACGCCACTAAAGAACATGACCTTTAGCGGCGTTTTTTTCTAAGCATCGCTAAAGAACATGCTCTTTAGTGGCGTTTTTGTTTGTAAACGCTGCAAACGTTAGCGACGTTTTCGTTAGCGACCTTTTTTGCGGTGCTTGTAGAAGCGCCGCAAACACCTTTAGTGGTGGTAAAAAGCGCCGCTAAAGGCCTAAAAAAACACCGCTAAAGACCTGTTTTGGTGTATTGACCATTTGAACACCCCTTAACCATGACCACCATTCTTTACTATATCCACAATCTTCCCCATCACCACCACAACCTACTACACCACCATCATAGCATTACCACCTCTCCTACAATCCAAATCCCAATAGCCACCACCATAAATTACTCAAAACCCCAACAACAACATTGATCATCCTTCAACAACCACATCTAAAGCCCTTACAACCCAAATCTCTATTACTTAGTAAAAAAAAACCCAAATCAGAACTTGAAAAATAAAAAAAGATTAGAATAACTTGAAATAAAGAAAACAAAGAAGAAGAAAAAAAATCAGAGGAGAACATTTAAAAAAAAAGAAAACATAAAAAGGATATTCATCTAATAGAATCAAAGCCTCTGTGCTCTCCTTCCAAATCCGAACGGTGGGTTCGATGTCAAGACTGAGAATAATGACATACCTCAAAACTGAGGCAATCAAATTATCAGAGAAGGAGATCAGGAGACATTAAGCCCTTGGTTTTAAGACAAAATTTGAAGAGATTGTGACCGATCCAAGCAAAACTAACCAAAGGTTAAAGGTGAGGAGGAAGAGAGGAGAGTTTTCGTGCACCTAGTCACTGAAAAAGACCACCAAAGCATGCAACGATGACAACAAGTTGGAAGAGGCAAGGGTTTGATTTTATTTAAGAGGAAGAGGAACTTCTTTTTTGGAAAGTTAAAATTTCTATGTAATCATAAAAAAATAAAATATAATATTATGTTGAAATTTTATAAATTATTTATTAATTATAAAAATTCCAACTTAGATTTCTGTTAGTCCAAATACCTTAGAGTGGCTAAAATGAAAATAGATGGTAACGAGAGTGCCTAAAATGAAAAGAAAAACTTTTGAGTGCCTAAAATAAAAACTTATGAAAGTTGGGTCACTAATTGTGTAGTTTTGTAATGACCTGATCTTTCAGTGGTATCGAAAAATAAAGTTTCAAAACCCTATTTCTGTAAATCGAGTCTGTAAATATAAGATATGAATTTATACGGAGTCAATATAGAAATATATTAAGGAATGGTCGAATAATTCCGTTGATTAAATAGTTAATTAAGGCTTAGGGACTAAATTGTAAAGGTCAAATCGTTATAGAATTTTAAATGAAAAAGACTTGAGGACTCGGATGATAATTATTAAAAGGTTGAAAATAGTAAATAAATCATTTTCAAATAGGAGATAGTGGATGATGATGACATTCTCACTAAACATGATTATTTATTAGTTTAAGTTAATTAAATCATGATTAGGTTCATTAAGTTAAATTAATTAAGCTTTAATCATACAATATATGTTAAATTAGTGGATGGAAGTGTCATCTTCCTCGTCATTCTTCTCCTTGTCATCCATTGAAGAAAGAAAACCTAAGAATTTAAGCTTGACATTTGACCATCAATTTGGTAAGTAAACCAAGCCATTTTCTTGTAATTTTTATGGACTTTTTATCATGGGAGTTTGATTTAGCTAGCCCATTTACCAATTTGATCAATTGTTAAAATTTCAGCAAGTTCTCATTGTTGATAATTTGATGAACTAGACTTGAAATTGAAAGATATTGAGTTCAAATTATGGAACGGACTAGATTGTAAAGTTAATTTATATTATTTGTTAACTTTGTTGCATTAGGGATCGAATTGAATAAATGTAAAATATGTCATGAAATTATGTTAGAAATAGAAAGTATAAGGTCCCTAATGAAAGAATGTGAAATTGGATTTTAATCTAAAGCTAGGAATTGAAAGTTATGTCTATCCCGAGTTTAAGGACTAAATTGAATAAAATGTAAAATATGTGAGAAAACCAAAAAAGGATTTATTTAGGATCATGTATCTCATGATATTGTTTAATAATTTTTTGTATTGATTTGGTAAATAAAATATTTATATAGACCAAGACTTGGATCAAAATGGAGCAAATAAGGGAAAAGAAAAAATTGTAGATTAGTCCCTGAAGGATCCACTCGTTTTTTATTTTGAAAAGGTAAGCTCATATGGAACTTACTACCCTTCTTTGTGTTATGTGTGTGTGTGTTTTTGTTTGTGTTTGTTTCATTATAACTATGCTTGGACATGGCTTTGAATATTGATTAAGTTGGCATACATGGTTAGAAAATAAGAAGGATTTGGATTGAATTGAAATGAATTAAGATTGTTGATTGATATGAAATGCTATATGGTATAATATGTAAATGTGGAAAATTATAGGGTATAAACATGTGAAAATTATTATTACAGGGAATGGTAATGAATATATGTATAATTGATGCCTATGTAAACTTAGTAAAAGATTAGGATACGATCAACATGGCAATAGGGTCATATGTGTGCTTGTACGGGATACTTGATTGTACAAAGGTTATTACATGTTATATTAAGGTCCAAAAACTATTCCGGATCATCGAGTATTATACATTTCTATGGAAACTTTGTTGTGGTGGAGGGATACATTTGAAAATGTTTAGATATTTGATGCCTCCAGGCCTTGCACTTCGATGCCTTAGTGTGGTGTAGTTTAAGCTCTTATGAGATATCTAGTGTGGTGTAGTTCACCCATGTATCTAAGTCCGTTTTACTAGGGTTCCACTGGGCGAACATTATAATTGAAATTGGAAACTTGAAAAGGTAATGAAATTGATTCAGTAAACCAATTTGATATGACATTGAAATGAATTATGTGAAATTGGTATGATCTTATAAATTGATGATAGAATATGGCATTAATATTAGTAATGTGATGTTGGAATAATCTGGTTCGAAAATGGTTTTCTTGCACAACAGAAAATAAAAATTTTGAAAACTGATCTGGTTTATGATATTTATAGAAATAAACTCTAGACTGAAATTGTACATGTGTTTAGATAGACAAATCATTGTAATTCCTGAATTTCAACCAAACGATCTTCTCCGCTATTCTCGTACCATGAATTGCTTTGAGTGTTGGCTCGAAAAAAATGAATCAAACACAGAAACTAGAAATAGTTTTCTTTTCTTTTTGGGCAAAAACGAAAATTCTCTCTTCAAAATAGAAACTGACAGAATCATTATTCTGAAAAATATATTTAATTCTTAGAGAATAAAAGTCTTTCTATTTTTGGGCAGAATAACGATATCTAAAAGTTGTGTAAATAGTCATACCTGTGCCATCTGTTTATAGGGAGAGAAGGTAGAACCCTTGTTGAATTATAGAAGTTTATTTCAACTAAAAAAAATGAAATCCTAGTTCTACTAGGATGTAGGGGGTGACAACCCTAGTTAATTATACTTGGCTTTGTCGTCCCCTTTTTATTACATAAGGGGCTTTTGGGACTCTTCCATATCAGGTCCAATTACAAGTACTTCTCGGGATTTTAACCTAATACTTTATAATTTGATCCAACTCAACATTTTTTTTCTATTTCCTAAAAATAAACTTAAATATATTTCCAATTAAATAATTTTTACAACCCAAATCTAATTCTGTTAAAATCATGAAAAATTTATCGTAAAAGAATCTATAAGAAAATATATTTAATATTTCCACATTCAATGATTCACTATAACCAAATGATTTATTTTCATTTTAGAACTTCACTTATTCAAAAAACATAAAAACATATTGAAGTTTGTTACGTCAAAGGTTTCGGTTACTTGAGAACTTAGCTAGGCTTATTTTTTTGATTGCTTGAAGTGAGTCCTTAGCTAATTGTTGATTGTGTTGTTGTGTGATTTATTGTGTTGAAGCTTCGTATTCACTAGGACCATCTACGAGTTAGGAAAGGCTAGTTGGAGCTTTCGGCTTCTTGACAAAAGCATAATTGGTGAGTGTTTAGAATTGCTGCTTGTGGACACGATTCATTGCGGTAATTGGGAATTTAGAAGTAGTCTAAACCCCTAATCTAAATTTCGAGTGTAAGCTTACTCATACTTTTGACTTTATATGTGAAAATGTGATGTGAAATTGTCGATTAAACTGTGATATTGTGATATGTGTAATAAGCTTATGGTGGCTATTGTGAAAGAGTTGATTGTGGGCATGTTATACGTGCCATGTGATAATGACTGTGTTGTAATTAAAATATGATTATGTAATGGAAAGTGCAAAAAATGGCAAGTAATATGTGTTTTTATTAACGAATATTTTGGCCTTGTGATTTTTGAGACCGTTGGATATAGTTGGCATGCCATAGGAGTGTGAGTACTCACTTATAGGTATTGTGTTTATGGGGCATTAAGACCCGAGACAGATTTGGAGAGATAAGGGAATGTGAGCTAAGTTTCATTCACCGAGAGATGATTGGTGTTTGGAAAGTGCTAGCTATGTGCTTCACTTTTTGGGATATGTTCGACTCTATGAGTCATTGGTGTGTTGGAGATTTGTGTATTTAATGTGTGGTGATAGAGTCCACTTTATGTTTCATAACTCAAGTCCCAAATTATCTTAAAATGTAAATCTGTGTATTGTGATATATGCCTAAATAAGTATGTGACTAATATGTAAATGAGTACTTGATTACCATGTAAAAAAAAACAACGAATATTGGTATAATATGACACTAAATTGGGACTATTGTAATTGTGCTAATTAGTTGTTTACTAATGCATGATGAAATGGTTGCATGGTAGTTATTCTGAGCATTCACTAAGCTTGTAAAGCTCACTCACTCATTTTTAAACCATTATAGTGTAGTGTTACAGTGTGAGCAATGTGGTTCCGAGGGAGTGATCCAAGCAAGACTTTGATATTATTTCATAGGTGTTTATTCATTCGTTTATGTTTTGGGAAATAAAGGCAATGTGATAGATTTTTTTGCTGGTTTTTTCATGATAATTAGGATGTTTTCATGAATTTATTGCTTTAGGTTTTAAGGAATTAAGCTTTGTTATATCGTTTGCATGCTTGGACAATTCTACAATGCTTTGAATAATTATTATGGATGTTTTGATGTTCTTTTGATAATGTAATAGTTGCATGCTGTATTGGTACTAGTTAGAATGATCTAAATGCTTCAACATATTGTATTTTTGATGTCTAGAGCAGAGGTACTGATAATCGGGTTTTAAAAATGATACCTCTATGATATTTCGATGTGCAGGAAGTCAGTATAGTAATTTGGTATCGATATCATATCACAAGTATCAATATTCAAGTTGACAAAATCGATACTTTCTTAAATGTACTGATATTTTCTTATGTTTCAATTTTAGGTGAGAAACAGAATGTTGTTTTGGTATCAATTTTCCAAGTGGTATCGATACCTTAGTTTCAGTATCAATATCTACGTAAATGTCTTGAAATTTTTCTAAGTGGTTTTTATGTATGTTTAATTAGTATTGTAAGATTATTCAATGATTGTTTATTATGTTTTAACCATGATTAGAGTATGCATACCTTAATATTCATACAAATGCTAAAATTAAAAGGATGTTAGTTTAATAATGGGATAATCCAAAATGTATATGATGTGTGACGGTGGTGTGGCATCCTACTCGGGCTCGGTGACCGGGTCGGGTATAGGGTGTTACCGGCATTACCTATACAGTCATGTTGTACCCTATTACGAGTTCATCCAACATCGTTTCCATGAAATGTTGAACAACTTGGGTGCCATCAATAGCTATGGTGCGGCATACCTCGCCAACATACCTTTCGAATAGTAGACACAATCATATGATGGGGGTTAACGGTACGAGCACATGACGTCAAACTTAGCCGAGTGCATCAATTTTGTATTAAAGGGGACGTGTCATTTTTCGATAACCTCATTGTGAAAGAAACATACTTTCGCTTGATTTCATTGTTTCCAAAAAGGGTGGTGGCGTACGCTAGGCAAATAGTGGGCGTCCATACTTGGTGTGAGGCTGTAATGAAAGAAATTAGACGAAATACGATGAGAGAGAACACTATGTATGAAGTGTGCCACTTGCATCGGAACATAGAATTTCGAGTCATGGAGCACGCTAGGTCAAACCAAGACATGTCAGAGGCATCATATCATGTCGACCTAACATAAAGGACTTGCGATTATAGGAGATTCCAAGATCTTCAGTTTCCATGTGCACATGTAATTGTCACATGTGGGAACATAAAAATTGAGTACACATCTTACATCACCGATGTGTACAATCTAGAACGCATGCATGAGTATGGAGTCCTGAATTCCCACCCATCCCCAATAAGAGTACGTGGCCGCCAGTGTCTAGCGCACCGTATGAGTTGGCACCGAACATGAACCTGCGTCGAATTATGAAAGGTCACCTGAATACCACCCGAATATGGAACAATATGGATATCCAGAAGAGGGACGATCAACAGAGGTTATGAGGGTACTGTAAGAACCAAATGCATACGAAGGCAACATGCTCTATGTTGATGGGTATTTTGGGGCGTCAACATCAATGGCATTATTTTCTTTCAAAGAATATATTCATTACAATGCTTCAATTATTTTGGTGTTCCAAATTTGTTATTTCTTATTAACTTACGCATAACTCACTTTAGAATGTAACGAAGACAAATATAGTGCTGGAATGAAAATTTATGATTTATTTATTTATGTTATATATATTTACATCGCAGCAGTAATAAAAAATACATCAATCGTGTTGTAGGAGATAAACTTGATCATTACCATCGTCCTTATCATCATCACCTTCACCCCTACCCTCTCACTCATCTTCATTTCCACCATCGTCATTGTGTTCGTCTTGGTCTTGATCTTGGATTTCGTCTTTATTTTCATCTTCGTCTCCATCACCTTCCTCCGTACTCGAGTGTGGTGTCGTCCTAGCCTTTTATCTTGTATCCTCCACTCCATCAATAAACGGTTGCACCAATGACCCACCCTAATAAAACAATGATGTAAGTAATATTTGTGTCACTACTGGCATGTAACTGTATGGTGCCATAAAACCCGAATACATTAGCATTGACCTGAGCATTGACACTGACATCGGCTGCTGAATCTGTGTTTTTATAGGTGTCATCATTGGTGACGGCGCATGTGTCAACATTTAGCTCAACATTTGGGTCGGCATCGACATCCACATCGGCTGTAGGGTTTAGGGTTTCTGGACCTATGTTGTTGCTGGGGAAGTCGTCATTACCTCTTCTGATGAAATTGTATACTCCTTTCTTCCACTGATAACAGATGCAACTTGCCAGCAAATTTGAACCACGACAAATACTCCAAATAGGCCATTGTGTTCGCTGAGAAAAATGGTTCGCGGATCAGTAAGAATTTCATCCTATGATCTCAAGCCTCGATGTAGTCCTTGTGAACCTCTCATCAATCCTCGTTGTTCTTCCCCCGTATGTCCACCTTGTGTAGCTCCTTCAAGTCTCGTAGTGGCGATGGAATTTGTTGCCTCCACCCAAACTGTCGCATCACCTGGTCTGATTCATGCATTTTCATCGTCACATACACTATCAACGGTGCCTTCGTGTCCCACATCCCCGAATTGGCTAACACTTCCAACAGGATGCAAGATATGATATCGGTGTCGGCGTATAGCATCCATTCAAACTGAATTGCACAGTTGTAAATTTAATTATGTATGAAATTTTATTTTACAAATCATTGTGTAATTAATATAGGTTTAAATGAATAAGTAACTTACATCGGCTTTCGAGCGTTGATCTAATGACAGCCTAATATCTTTCAGCTCCTCAGGTAGTCTCACGTAACTTGACCCATGATTCCACCTATAAAAGCAATATGTCAGTTCGAACATATAATAAATAAAAATATTTACTGTACAAACTACGTATTTATTAATAATTATTTTTACCTTGTCACCAACAGAAACATGTATGGGTTGTTCACTCAAGAACGTAGAAATGGTAGCCACCACCAGTCCCATGACTACAACAAGTGCAGGCAACCACCGATTGACATCTTATCCAGTTCCATGGCCCGACATAACTCTTGGTATAACGTGGACAACATGACTGATCCCCAACTCAGTTGTCTGCATTCTTTGAAGTCTACTAGGTGTAGTAGTCTCCTTTTGTGTACCAAATTTTGATATTTATTAGGCATTAAGATGCCTTGATTAACTGAAGGATGAATGCCCAAGCGTATTGTTCTTTGACAACCTCGGTCGTGTGCAAAGGAAGCTTATTGAAAATTTTCACCAGCCAATTCATCGATATCCGCCCACCATCAAACTTGTTTGGGACCTTCCCCAATAATGTCGCGCAGGGGTCCTCTTTACTAGGAGCGATCGCTGCTCCCGTGATGACTGGCCCATCCACTAGCAAACCGAGTTTTAACACCATGTCCTCTAGTATTATTGTACATTTTTCGCATGGAAGATGGAAAGTGTGTGTCTCGAGCCTCCATCTTTCCATCAACGCGCTGATGGGTCTAGGATCTAGTTTGCAGCCCTCGAGCATATGAGACATATGTAAGAATTATAACTCTTGCTAGTAACTACGAATTTCAGTGACCGGAGGCTTTGCCACATTATGTATAATGCCTCCAAAACACGACCATCCGCCCATTTATAATGACAAAAAAATTATTTTAATTTAAAAAAAATTAATTTAACTTAATAAAAAATAACGAAAATTAAATTTTCGTCTTACCATTACTACTTGAGCGGCGAAAATGTGATTGTCATCAAAACGAATTAAAGAGGTTGCCATTCGTGAAAACTTAATTCGAACATACAAAATATAGAATAATTAAAAAAACTAATATTTTTAAATGAGAATATCGAAAAATTTAGAACAAGAGCTTGAGAAAATTGAGAGTTGAGAGAGTTAGGAGATTAGAAAGAATTGAGAGAATAGAATGTGAGTGAAAAATAAATAAATTTAGGGGTATTTATAGGTAAAAAAATGATAGTTGCCCCATTTTAGATTTTTTTACTGTTGCACGACCAACGTTCAAAGAGCCATTGGATTTCACCATTGAGGGAAAGCTCGCCCAGCTGGACGCACTTTTTATTTATCTCTCCAAAAACGGCCTATTTCCCTAAATTTTCAAAAAAAAAATGGCATAATTGGCTAATTTAGCCAAAATGTCCTTTCATATCTTAAATAAGTTATATTATTAGAGGGCATTTTAGTCTTTTTATTTAAAAAAAACTCAATAAAAAGTATGTGCATGCAAGGATTTCAACCAACACCGATTGTATTGATAAAATCATAAATTTACCACTCAACAACTTTATTTTAATAAAATTATACATTTTTATTTTATTATACACACTTAGTACCTCTATCAATTGAATATATCTATCTATACTATTAATAAACCCTTGACTAAGTTGGTGTCACGAGTTAACCAGACGCCAACTTAGTTCGGGAAATACAAAAATGTCCTTTCATATTTTAAATAAGTTATATTATTAGAGGTATTTTAGTCTTTTATTTAAAACTCATTAAAAATATACACACGTAGGGATTTGAACCTAAGCTAATTTTATTGATAAATGATAAATTTACCACTCAACCAAAGCTTTTTTAATAAATTTATACATTTTAATTTTATTATACACACTTTAGTACCTCCATCAATTGTACATCTATACTTTTATTTAAGCTCCAGACCAAGTTGGTGTCACGAGTAAATTGGACACCAACTCGGTTAGGAAAATTACAAAATATCCTTCTATAATTAAAAATAAATTATATTATTAGAGGGTACATTAATTTTTATTTAAAAACCTAAAATATATATTCTTATGGTATGATTTGAACCCACACCAATTCCATTAATAAAATCTTAAATTCACCACTTAACTAAAGCTCTATTTTGATATTTTTATATATTGTAATTTTATCATGCACACTTTATTACCTTCATTAGTTGTATACATCTATACTATTAATAAAATACCTAATTGAGTTGGTGTCACGAGTCAAATGGGCACCAACTCGATTAGGAAAATTACGAAAATGTTCGTCCATAATTAAAATAAGTTATATCATTGAAGGGTACTTTAGTTTTTTTAATTTTAGAAAAAACAATAAAACTATGAAATTATAAAATTTGAACTCATACCAATTACATTAAAAAAAACCTTAAATTTACCACTCAACCAAAACTTTATATTAGTTAATTTACATTTTTTAATTTTATTATCTACAATTTATTTCCTCTATCAATTTATAATGTTGTTATTTTCAAACACATCTTTGTGTTCTAAATACGTGGTTTCCACACGCATACGCATGTGATATGATTTCTAGTATTAATAATGTTGTCGATTGAGTTAATGTTACAAGTTAACTCGACACTAACTCAAGATTGACAACAACACCATGATAAATGATTGTATTCATTTAGTATTCTTAACTTGATGTATTTATGTGTTTAAATTCCATTTTACTCAAAATTTAATTTTTTTCATTTTAATATTGTACATATTTCATTTGTTATCTATTTTATTAATAAAATCCATGACCGAGTTAGTGTCATGAGTCAATCAGCACCAACTCGCTTAGGGAAATTACGGAAATATCATTTCATAATTAAAATAAGTTAAATTTTTAGTGTACTTTAGTCTTTTACTTTAAGAAAAACTATAAAAACTATGCAAATGATAAGATTTCAACATGTGCCAATTACATTAATAAAAATCTTAAATTTACCTATGCCAATTACATTAATAAAAATCTTAAATTTACCTATGCCAATTACATTAATAAAAATCTTAAATTTACTATTCAACCAAGGCTTTATGTTAATTACTTTATACATTTTAATTTTATTACGCACAGTTTATTACCTCCATCAGTTTATAATGTTGTTATTTTCAAACACATCCCTGTGTTCTAAATACGTGATTTCCACATGCATATGTTGTGATAGGATTCTAGTATTAATAATGTTGTTGATTGAGTTTATGTCACAAGTTAACTCGACACAAACTCAAGATTGATGACAACACCATGATAAACGATTATATTCATTTAGTATTTTTAACTTGATATATTTATGTGTTTAAATTTTATTTTACTCAAAATTTAATCTATTTTTTTCATTGTAATATCGTACATATTTCATGTGTTATTATTAGTATGCTTCAAATTATACGTTTCATTATTTATGGTATGTGATCTGCCATAATTTGATACATCAAATTAGGCTCTCTAAAACACTTGATGGGTTTATTCTCAAGCAATTTACAAGTCTTTCTCTATTCTTTTTATTGATTTTTATTTTTTAGTATTAATGACCGTTTTTCTTTCATTTTAATCCTTTTCAGACCCAAATTGACAAAATTATACCATTGGGAGTCTAATGGTGTATTTGAGTTTGTGTAGAGAGACAATTATGGCCAAACCTTAAGGAAAGTTGCAATTGATATGGGTGTCGCAACACTGACCCTCCATCACCTCAAGGGAGCAAAACTTCAATGAGAAACCAGCATAAAGCAGACTACCAAGGATGTCATAACACTAGGTGTGTTATGTTGCAACATCGAGCCCAAAGTCTCGGCTCCAAGCCTTTGAAGTCGTGACTCCAATGTTGATGGTTGAAGTCAAGGAGCCAAGGCCATTATTGAAGGTGTCACAACACCAACTAGTCTGTGTCGCATTGTTGAGAACCCCCAAATCCAAGATTATGCCACTATCGAGGGTGTCGCGACACCAAAGCTTGAGTGTCGCAACACTAAAATCTAATCGGGTGAAAAATACTGTAGGGGCACTTTTGTGTGCAACACTAACTCAAGTCCACTCATACACTCCAATGGTATTTTTGTCAAATTATTAGGGCTATAACTTGATTGTATTAAAGGCACACTTGATCTCAAACATAAAGGAGCATCATTTACCATCTTTTTAGTCATTTCTTTTTATTCCTTTCACCATTTTTAGGTTTTTAATTTTTCCTTTCTTAGCTTAGGTAGTTAGTAGCTTGTAGTTCTTCATTGTTACTGTAGCTTTCACTCTCTTTAAATTATATACAAAACTTTATCTTATTATTTTGATCTCTCTTTAAAGTATCCAATAGAGTTTATCTTTGAGAACTTTCAAAAGTTTAAAAATCTTAATTTTGTTTGTGCTTTGATCATCATTGTGTTGCTATCATCTCCAACAAAGACTCCTTCAAGAGTCTTAATATTGTCTTTTTATGTTTTCTTTGATGATTCATTTAAGCACAAACTTGGCTGAAATTTGTATGTTGATGATGGATAGTAACTAAATCTTAAGGTGGTTGGTTGATTGAAATGTTGCATGGTTAGTTTTTGGGTCAGAAACTAAATTGTAAAAAATGGACTAAATTGAATAGGCTTCAGAACATAGAATTAATGCCTCTATGTGAACATTTAGATAGGTGAGACTGAGTGGAAAACTTATTGTGAATCAATTCAATTGTCTTGATTTAGTTTAGCAAGGTCGAAAGATAAATCAAACTAAAGCGTCTAATTGGGTAAAATGGTGACGAAAAGGTAAAATTGAACCGATTAGGAGTTTAAGCAGTTTTGATCCCTCATCCAAGAATTTATTAGCAACATGGATATCAACCGACCACTTTATTTCATTGAATTGATATTTGTGCACTTTTATCTGTTATTCAATTTAGTCCTCCTAGGTGTAGCTTAGTGTAGTTAGCATTTGATGATGATTTATCGTAATATGACACTTAGTAATTAGCTAGTGAGACTTATTAGTTGCTTGAATTATCATTTTTAGTCACCTTACTGCCCAATCTCTCTTAGATTCGATCCTTGGAATACTCAAAGTGTTCCATTTTAACACTTAGAAATATTACAACTGACCTGTCACACTTGCAATTAACCCCCTTTAATTCTTGATATTTTGTGTTGATTTTCTGCTCAGTGTTCATACACCGTGGTGCAATAAAATTTATTTTTAAACACATTTTTGTGTTCTAAATTTGTAATTTTCACACTTATACGCATGTAGTAGGATTTTTAGTTATTAGTAATAAGTTTCAAACCACACGTTTCAATTTTTTATTGTATGTTATTTTTAAACACACATTTGTGTTGTTAATTTGTGGTTTCCTCACGCATATGTCACGGGCTAGACCTTTAGTCTCACAAATTGCATGACCTTAGGGGATTTCTTTGATCCAAATCTGCCTAAGGTGGCCTAACCTCGCAAAAGTGAGAATTCTCACAGAAATTCTCTATGGCACCAAAATATAGTGAAAGTAAACTCGAAACAAAAGAGCAATGAAGAATAGAAAAGCTAAAGGAAAATATCACACACCAAGTGTTTGAGTAAATGCTTTCAAATATATTCACAACTATGAAAGGAATGATTATAAATGAGGGGGAAGACTCTATTTATAGTTGAGCTCCCCCAAAACCAACGATATAGATTGAGTTACATCAACAGTCAAGATTAGAACCTATCTACAATCGAAAGTTGTAAGGGATTTAAACTCTATACAATCTTATCCTTTTAGGATTTACACTATTTACGTTGGTAACTTTAGTTTTACTACAGTGTTTCACTAGGCCACTAAGGCTTCAAGTAGATGGGCTTCTCCATGGGTTCCATGAGTCTGGCCAATTTAATCAGGTTAAATAAGCCCAATTCCATCAATTGACCTCTATGGGACACTCTTTGCACAATTGTCACGGGCTTTGATCCGTGGCCCGTGACATTATCCCCCACATGTTCTCTTAATGTCCTTGTTGTGTCCTCGGAATAGCATCGGTTTGACTCACCTCAGAACTTTCTCGATGCCTCCATTGATTCTTGACTAGCCTCTCTGTCAGGTAGTCCTACCCCTCGGAACACTTGCCTCGGCTTCCACCATCTCCTAACTTGAATCATTTCTCTCTTTTTTGGTACATCTCATTTGCAAGGTTCTGCCACTTTTACTTGCCTACATTGTGACTTGTCTCAATCGGGACCCCTTTGATTCGCACAAATAGGCTTCGACATTCCCACATTGAACACTGGGTTAACCTTGAGTATTCTGGCCAACTCTGGTTTGTAAGCCCCTTGGCTTATCTGCTTCAAAACTTTGAATGAGTCTCCATGTCCTTGCCAAGCCAACAAGTTAGAATGAAAAACACTACAAAAGTGTTTAAGATGTACCTCACTCATTGCATTTACTCGTTTCAGTTGCCTAGTTTGCATCACCACTTTTCCCCTAGAGTCCAATGCACAACCCACCTTTCTCTTCGGTGGTAGCCCCACTGATAACTCAATAGGCTTCATATCAATTTTTCGCCCTTCTAGCATTTCCAAGGGGGTATTTGTAGCACTCTTCTGATTTATCGAGTCAATGTTCTTTCCCTCATGAACATCCTTAGCTAGTTCGATTGTGAAAAATACCTTCATTTCGCCCCTCATGTCTCGACTCACCGACACAGCACATTATCGTTGTTAAGTATCCATGATGTATATACAGTCAAAAAAAGGAACCAAAAGAGTATTAATCTTGTCAAGGAAATTTAAGCCAAGAACAAAGTCATAATCATCCAAGTGAATTACCTCGAAGTCTTCATTGCCTTTCCATTAACCGATCTGTATCTCAACTCCTTATGTTATTCCCATAGTTGTGACCTTTTTGGAATTAACACTTGATCTTCCTAGTTTATTCACTAACTGAGAGACCAAGTTTACCCACAAAATTTTCTGATCTAAATAGGTCCGATGCCCTAATATCAATATGAGCACTCTTTTTAACATGTGATGTTGATGTTCACATAAATCAACCATTTCTGCTTATGAACCCAAGTGTCAAAGCCTCACTCTTTGATTCCATTTCCACTTCTTTACTGATCACGGAAGTCTTGGATCGCTCTGGGCAATCCCGCATCCTATGTGGACCACAACATAAGAAGCACTTTACTGGCTTCTTATTATTCTCTTTACCCTACTTATCTTTGATCCCACGCACGATCGAACGAAGCCTTCTTGGCACTTTTTCTGGATCATTATCCTCTTTGATGGAAGAAAACACAGACCACTTCCGATTGTCCCATACAATATGAAGACCTTCACAAAAGAAACATTCTAATGGGCCATTCGATTTACTGTTGGGATTCTTCTTCTCATTTTGTGGTTTCTCATTGCCAGCATTATCATTGCCATTCTTGACTTGTCCTTCTTCATATTCTCCACTATTTTTCTTCCCCTTGGGCTTGTAAGACTCGAACTTGTCTTTCCTTAGAACTAGCTCGATTAAAGACTCTGCCACAATCATGACTTTTGACAGTTCTTAGACCCCTCGACATTCCAATTCCTATCTCACCTATGGTTTCAAACCATCCATGAAAAAGAAGAATGTCTCCTTCTCACTTAGATCCATGATTTGAAGCATCAATTTACTAAACTCCTTAACATACTCCGAATTGTGCCTTGTTGCGAAAACTGACGCAACTTAGCCCGAGCCTTCTTCTCAGCATATTGGGTGTAAAATTACTTATTGTACTCATTCTAGAACTCTTCCCAAGTCCCAATCGCAGCCTGACCACGCTTTTCATCTGTGAACCTATGCCTCCACCAGAGAAGAGCAAAATCAATAAAATATTGAGCAACATTATTTACCTTAGCATTGTCATCCTTGATGCCCGCGGCACAGAAGTATTGCTTCATCTCTAACAAAAAGTTGTCCACTTCCTTCGTGGACCTTGCCCCTTTAAAATTATTTAGTCTAGGGACATCAATCTCTCAACTTAATGTTGCACTCAACACCCCTTTACCTACGACAACTCAACACACATTATGCTCTCCCTCGAGCTCCTCAGTTTTTGTGCTCAAATCTCTTGTCCTGGCCTCAATTTCCTCCTTCAAAGTCATCAGCATGGCTTCGTTTTCTTCCTTCATAGCTATCATCCCAACTTCAAGAGCATCATTATTTTCTGCCAACTTATCCATAGTAGTATTAAGGAGCGCTTGCAATGTGTCCATATTGGAACTAAGGGTCTTCGTTACATATTCCTTGAACTACTTTCCACTCAGGTCTAACTCACCAGTGCGTGTCTCCATTACCTCGAGTGTTTCCTTCACTTCACCCATGGATTCCTCGAGATGGACTACACAACTTTCTAAAGTCGACAACATATCCCTTGACCTGCTATGTTTCCTGCCCCTCCAAACATGGGTTTTCATCGGGACATTTTGATCATCTACTCCTTTTGACATCTCAACTGCGCCTTCGAACCTTAGCTTTGATACCAACTGTCACGGGACTAGTCCTTTAGTCTCGCAAACAACGTAACCTTAAACAATATCTTTACTCTGAATCTGCCTAAGTTAGCCTAATTCTCGTAAAAGTGAGAATTCTAGCAAAAATTCTCTAAGGCACCAAAATATGGCGGAACCAAACTCGAAACGAAAAAGTAATAAATAATAGAAAAGCCAAAGGAAAATAGCGCATACCAAGTGTTTGAGTAAATGCTCTTAAATATATTCACAATTATGAATGAAATGATCACAAATTAGGGGGAATGTCTCTATTTATAGTTGAGATCCCCAAAACTAGCGGTACAAATTGAGTTACATCGACAATCAAGATTGTAGCCTATCTACAATTGAGAGTCTTAAGGAATTTAAACTCTATACAATCTTATCTTTTTAGGATTTACACTATTTACCTTGGTAACTCTAGTTTTATTGGAGTGTTTCATTGGACCACCAAGGCTTCAAGTAGATGGGCTTCTCCATGGGTTCCACAAGTCAGGCCAGTTCAATCAGGTTAAATAAGCCTTATTTCATCAATTGACCTCTTTGGGGCACTCTTTGTGCAATTGTCATGGGCTTTAATCTGCGGCCTGTGACACATGCGTACGATAAAATTTTTAGTAATAATTGTTAAGTGAAATAGTGTCACAAATTAACTCGATGCCAATTTAGGATTGATAACAACGTCAATTGTAGTATATTTAATATTGTTAATTTGATGTATTTATATGTTTAAATATAATTTTATTCCTAATTTATTCTAATTTTTATTTTAATATCGTACATATTACTAACGTTATTTATAATTAATTAATTTTAAAATGGAAATGTTTTGTTTTTTTTAACCATTAAACCAACTATTCAATTCTTAAAAAAAGAAACCAACTTGGATTATCTAACCGTAATCGGTTTAATGATCAATTTAGTTCTTACAATATTAATTTTGAAATCCAAACTCGAAACCCGAAAAAGTTGAAGTACCCACTCCGGTTCCAAGTATTTTCAATTTTCAAATTTGTCCACCGCTTTAATTTTAAAGACTTAGTCTAGTTTTTAGATTATAAAGATTAGATCTATCTGTTTATCTCCTTCCTCGCTCTCTTCTCAGACAAAATACAACCAGTTTCTCTCAATCTCTCTCGCAATGCCGGCAACTGATGCAGAATTGGATCTCCCTGTAAGGAATTTTTTCTCAAACCCAAAATCCACTCTTCATTTTGTTCTCTTCCATTTTCCTTATTTGCAACTTTTTTTTTTCATTTCCTTTTCACAGCAGCCTTCTCAGTCCGCCTTCTCTATCGGGTCAGTTCATATTTCTAGCGGAACATCTCTCCTTGTACATTTTTTTTCATTTATAAATAATATATATTTCTTTGTGTGCTGTTGTCTTTCAGAGAGTATACATTTGCAGATGCTGGAAACTTGGACCACTGTACAAAGTACTTGAACCAGACGCTCGTTACCTTTGGCTTTCCTGCTTCTCTCGATCTCTTTGCCAATGATCCGGTATGTTCCTCTTTTTCTTTTAATATATATTTTATATTTTTTAATAATCTAGAGTTAATGATTTTGTTTTATTTTTATGTGATTGATAGGTTTCGGTCGCGAGGACCTGCAATTGCATATATTCATTGCTGCAGCAGCGGCAGCGCGACATTGAATTTAGAGAGTCTGCTAATGAGCAAAGACAACGGTAATTTATTTATTTAATTTCAATTTATGTTTCAATTTTTTGAATTTGGCAATTTATTTTCCGCCTCGGGGTTGCTCGCCTTTTATTTATGATAATTCAGTTCCTTTTATGAACTGAAATCTTATGAATTTTGGTATGTCCTTATTTACTAATATTGAGATTTAGGTTGATGCAAAATTTTTTCCTTGATTCTGGTTTATTTTTATCCAAATCTGCTTCTGTAATCTTCATTTACTTCTTTTTATATAAATTAAATTTCTACCATTGTGACATTGGCTAGATTATATTATGTTCTGGTTTCGTGTATGTCTGCAGAATTTGATTTTATCTTTTAGGTTGCCTTTGGAAAATGGATTTCAAAAGATAGATTTCAGTTTCAAAGTAGTATAAGTTATGCAAGAAAATACATGTAAAGGAAACATTTATGATTATTTATTTTTTTCTAAATTTTTGGATTTGTTAGATGCTTATTCTTGTTGAATTTGAATTACTGAGATATATTTGTCAACTTAAAAGTTCATGTTTTTTATACATTTCAAATATATAGTCATATTGATATGTAATGTAGTAATGCATGCATTTCATTTTCACAATTTAAATACTAAATGAAATCCAATTCTGAATTTTCAAGCTCATGTTGCCAAACATAGCATTAGATTATTTTATTCATTGTTTTCCCTTTTTTCTTTCATTTAGATTATTATCAGATATCTCAAGATTAGAGGCAAAAGTTGAGAGGCTTGATGCACAGTTGCAAGCTAAAGATAGAGAGATAGCAACAATTACTAGAACGGTTTGCAACTTTTCATTTACATCTTGTTTTTTATGTTGGTTTTCAGTTAGTTTTTAGTTCCCATTTAAATTAAGGAATTTGCAGTAGTGCATTATGTTTTAGGAAGCCAAGTTGACTTAGTTTAATTCCTATTTAAATTAAAGAATTTATGGTAATGCTCTATGATTAGGAAGCCAAAAATACTGCAGCTTTTAAGGCACAGATTGAGAAGCTACAGCAAGAACGAGATGAATTTCAGAGGATGGTGATTGGTAATCAGGTTAGGCATATTCCACTTGATTGAAGCTTTCTGTTTTTTATTACAATATATGATTGACTGTTTTTATTTTTACTTGATACTACAAAAGCAAGTGAGAACTCAACAGATACATGAAATGAAAAAGAAGGAAAAGGAGTACATAAAGTTGCAGGTAGGATCTTATTTAGTTGTTTATTGATCATTTGAGGAGAAAATAGTAAACATAAGTAGGAAATATACTTATCTTTTCTGTTGCAGGAGAGGCTGAACCAAGTCTTAATGGAAAAGAAGAAGGAATCAAGATCAGGAATGGAAATAATGAATTTGCTTCAGGTATTAATTGCGCTGATGCTAATTTTATTACTAATTGAATCTAAATTTAATGCTTTAATGAATTATATGATATTTGCAAACAGAAAGAAGGGCGGCAACGTGGGACCTGGAATGGGAAGAAAGCAGACAATGATTTCTATAAAAAGATTGTATGTAGAGTTATTGTTTTATTACGACTCTGTTCTATTGGATTATGTTTAACAATGTGTCATCTTTCAGGTGGATGCTTATGAGGCAAAAAATCAAGAACTGAAAGCAGAAAATGCTGATTTAAGAGCATTACTGCGCTCAATGCAGGTATATGCTTTTACATTTAATCCTCTATTGTCATGGTTGCTCTATTTTATCCCTTATTGCTTTTAGCTAATCAGATTTGGCTGCAGAGCTAAGTGCGATTATACAGGAAAGTAACATTTTATTTTACCTAGATACGCTAATATAACCTCTTTTTTCTTTTTTTAGCATGGAAAGATTAAGTTTGTTTAAGGTTTGCATTCTAGCTTGGAAATACGAATTGGATCCAATTGTTTTTTTTTTCACTGACTGCAAATGATGCAAAATCATTTTAGACATCTAGCTGCAACATATTTGCCCTATACAGCTGCTAACATCTGTTTAAGAGTAACAAAGCAATTATGCAAATATGTGCTTTATTATCTTAGTAGTTTGGTGCTGCTGTCAGCCCACTGGTGGAATTTCTTACTCTTTTTTCCTGTTTTCAGTGAAAGCACTGTCCCAGGTTTGTCTTTTTTAAGGCTCTTTGCATGTAGGATTAATTTATGAAAAAGATTATCCTCAGGAAGGGAAGTGTGATGCATCTAAAAGGGATTTGGATGATTATGAAGTATGTAGCATAAGTAACATGAAAGAATGAAGAAATGTGAGATTGTCCCTTGGTTGGTCAATGATTTTAATGATTAGTACTACCCTTTAGAATATAGTGGCTGTGGTGATATTCTATGCTGGTGATACAATGCTATGCCCAGAGTATCATGATACTATATTAGTGGCAAGTCTTGGTCTAGACTCTAGAATCACTTCTGTAGTGTTACTCATGTTACTGCAGCTGTCTCACTTATCAGTACCCTGGTACATCATTATTCTTGTAGAGAGCATAACAATTTCACAAGGGGATTGTACTCCGAGAGGAACTATTATAGATATCCTTTCTCCAATATTGTTTCATCGTTTGTGTGTTGTTTGAATTAATCTAATCCTTACGTATTGTTTCTTGTTTCTGGGCTCCTGGTAGTCAGCCCTCATTTAGTTTGCACCCTATGAATTCTGAAAGCAGCTTTGGTTACAGGTAGATATGCGTGATTTCTTTAATGCTCCTAATGGGTTGCCAAAGCAATCTTTGCCTGTTAGCGAAAGACATGAAAATGATCCATCACAATCGCCACTTGGTGGGAGGACGGTATGACTTACTAAATGATGCAGAGTTGCTGATTTCCGGTCAGTCAAGTACTGCTTCTAACCTGTTCTAGTTTGTTTGTTTACAGGATGTCTTTGATCTTCCTTTTCACATGGCTAGGGATCAAATAGAAGAAAGTCTTCGCACTAAGATGGCTTCTGTAAAAGTATTCTCTCTGTTAAATTGAGTTACATGGTTATTAATTATTAACTTGTATGATAAGATAGATGCGTTTGACAATTATTATAATTTTTTTTAATTTTCTTTTGGTTTCTAGGAGCGGATGGTTCAATTACAGGATGCGCAAAAAGGTGCTGAAGTCACTTCTGAAGCAACAGAGAGGGAGCTTGAGCTTGAAGCTCAACTTGTTGAAGCAAGGAGCATAATCCAGGAGCAGGTAGCCAAGTTTGCCAATCAGAAAACACATTCGGTGTGTTAATGAGTTTATTTGCATATTAGATACATAATGTGATCGTATTTTCCTAGATGAACATTCAGCATTCTGCATTTCTAGTCCTCCATATTTAAGTAAACTTGTGATAAAATTTGCAAGGATCTCAGTTCAGCATTTTGGCCCTTACATGCTATAGAGCTAGGTGTTTCAATTTTTGATGTATGCCAACATAATTGACATCCCCTTGGTGTTACAATTGTGCATAGCAATTATTTAGTTCCACATTTTGGTTCTAATGGTTTATGACTAAACAAGGATATGTATTTGACAGATAAGTATTCTGATTATATGGTGTATCAATACTTCGTCTGCCATCCTCACCCTTTAATGTTAAAAGAGCTTATAAAACTTAGCTAACCATAGTTACTTTTAATTCACTGAAGTATAAAATTTCTTTTTGTTAACGTTTTATTTAACATGTATACATTATTATTCACTCTTAAGCTTTTCATGGTATGGAGAGTGGAAAAGAGAGAGGATGGAAAATTTGTTAATCAAATGGTTAAGATTCATAACCGCTTCTTATTTTGTAGCTTAATGATTAGATCGAGAAATTCTGTCCCCACTCTTTTCCATCCTCTTCCAAGCAGAGCCTTAATTCATTGAAGTATAAATTTTCTTTCTATTAAGTATCAATGTTCTTTATAACATGTATACATTATTATTCACTTTTTATTCCTTGTTATAATTGTTAGATATACATATAAATATGACATGTGGTCTTATTGCAGGCATCCATCATGTCCAAACATCTTGCCACGGCAGACAGACCAAGGTAGTAATCCTCTTGTTGTCTTGTGGAATTCAATATGTTTTTAATTGTTTGTGTAATGATGAAAGGAACTAAGAGTCTCCATTTAAATTTGAACAGGGAATCTATTATTCCATCGCCAGCTGAGGTATAACATTGAACTTTTTCCTTGAGAGTGACTGATGTGATTTTTTAAAACCTTTTTCCCCATCAAACTGCTAGATTGACACCTGAATTACTGAGGCACTTTGTTTACAAGTAACTTCTAATTGGCTTTAGTTTAATCAGGTTATTTTTATGCATTGCTAAAAAGCATGAGGGCTTTTTAGAAATTTCATACTTGTTTTGAAAGTCAAACTGGGAATGAAATTTCATTCAGATAAAAAACTATAAAAGAAACTCCTCCCCTTCTGGCACATCCTTCTTTTTTTAAGGCTAAAGCTTTGAAGAGTAGAAACCTTAAATCAACAAAAAAAGTTTGAGGTCAATAATCGGTGATAATTTTCTAGAAAAGATGAAATAAAAAGTTAATCTTGCAACAAAAAAGAAAAAATGACACCAAAATTGCAGAAAGCATGAAGTAAAAACTTAAACTTGCAACAAAAAGAACACATGTATTTGAGCATCTGTATTTTACAGATGTAGGGTTCTAGTCCTATAAGTGCATATATATATCTGTCTGGTAGGCCTTCTTTCTAGGGGTTTGTTGTACGAACTTTATTCTCTTCTCCTAAAGGGTTATTTAATACATGCCAATCCTGTCTACCCTTACATAAGATAAAACATCACTGGCATACTTGACTTCTACATTTACACACTAGTACAGACATCATGTGCTTCCAATTAAATTGCAAGCACCCTTTTCAGCTGGCATCTTGATACAAGACAATCCCCACATTAAAGCTTCCTGTGCCTGGATGGTGCTTCCCATTACATCCCTTCTGTCATAAAGAAGAGTTTATTTTTGGGGACCCTGCATACATGGTAATAACACGAAGTAAGATTTCTGTTGTATAGATACTGAGGATGCATGAGGTTATGCCGAAGGTGCCCGATTTCTTCCTCTCTAGGGCTGGTGATCTGGAATTACATGAGAGATGTTGATGGGGTTTAAAATTGCTAGGCTTATGATGTATTCGCTGTATCTTTGTTCCACCTTGACCAGTTATTCTATAATCCGTATCCTCTCTAGCTGTTCCAGATTGAGACCAATTCATTGCTTTTATTTAACATGAATTCATCTTTGCAAAAGGTTTTACCTTGAGAAGTGTCAGATTCTTAACCAAGGAGATAGGGTATAAACTATTAAATTAAATATAGGAAAAAACTACTCAATTTGATTGCAAGTTCTTAATTGTTAGGTTTCATGCTATTTGTAATTTTTGTCATTCTGATTGTCTTAATTTTCAGGGGGTATAACATAAGAAGCCTAAGGTCCGTGTCTGCAAATCAACTGAAGTTGGTTCTTTTGAAAAGGTGTGCAGCAGTAAGCTAGCTAGTAAATCGTGGAGTCCAATATGGTATTCAGATTGTAGTAACTAAATTAAGGATCTATCCTGAAGCTGTAGTGTAAAAGTAATTAGTTTTTAGGAATCTTTGGTTGTATTTGTAAATTATAGGCTCACTGAGATTTCTTTATCTATTTGTATCCCATTCTTGTTTTAAGTAGAAGAACACTCCTCTTGTGTATTGATATTGGTAGTTTGATGCACTTTGCTTGCCATAATTAGGTCTTTCAAAGTGAGTTTTTAGAGTTTTAGCCTTGATGTCAACAGGTATGCATTTGTCTATGTTAGAAACCGTATAAGATTTAAAACCATAAAATAAGATTTGTCATGTCAAATTATTAAGGATAAATTAAGAAAACTAGATGCAGAAGCCTATTTGAATTCATTGATATTATGAGATTTCGAAATATTTTGGTTTTGATTTTTCAAATTAACATACAAGTATTTTAGAGAATGATAGTGTCTTTTTTTTTTTTTTCAAATAGGATTAGCTACCCGAAATAACATTAACCGAATTAACCGACCTTTCAAAATTTTTAACCGTGAACCGAACCAAATTTTTTTTTAAAAATTAATCGAACAGAAATTTTTTCGGTTAATTCGGTCGGTTAACCGAATTAATCGAAAATTATATGTTTTTTTATTTTTGGTTAAAAATTAACCGAATTACCCGAATTAATCGAATTAATTGAATTACCCGAATTAACCTAATTGAATCATACATAACGAAATTATTTTTAGACTTTTATATTTTAGTTTTAGTTTTAGAATTTTATTTTTATTTATTAAATTATTTGTAATTTTTATGATTGGGTTGAGTTGGGTAATTAGATTGGGTAATTGGATTGAATTGAATACTTGGGTTTGGATTGAGTTTAGGTGAACAGTGGGCTTATTTATATATTATAATTTTATTTATTAATTTTTCGGTTAAACTGAAAAAATTCGGTTAACCGACTGGTTTCGAACCGAATTAACCGTTAACCGGAAAATCAAAAATTAATTAACCGACCCCCGATCGAAAAAATTCGGTTAACCGACCGAATTCGGTTAATCGGTCGATTAACCGAATTTTTTCGGTTTTACCCGAATTTTGCACTCCCCTAGATAGAATGTTAGAAAAGTTATGTATATGCTATTTGAGGATCATACTTTAATATATAATTTTTGCATATTAACTTTCGTTTCTAATTAGTTCATCATCAATTAAAATTAATTATTAGAGTATCTACACATATTTGGTCATATTTTATTTAACAAGTAAAGCTCAAAAATCTTAATCAAATTAGACCATTTTTAATTTGGATTAACATTTTATGATAGTAAATAATATGTAGTTATTCTTATTATATATGTGATGTCTATATTTTTCAACAATCTCCCACTTGGATCTCTTACACAAACACACATGTATGTATATAGATATAGATATATATATATATACTAATCACCCTATAATTACATGTTATTATATAATTTTATGAGCTCAAAACTTTACTATCATATTAAAAAGTATTTCAAACAATCTTGTCTTTTGATTATGTCAACATAGAATTAAGAAGACTTTCGTTATATATAAGTAACTAAATCCATCCTTGATCATGTATATTAATACAATTAGATGACATAGATCAAGTATGGATATGTAGCATGAAAAAATATATGCAATGTGATTTAAACATGTCTATTTTCGATTGGTTTTCTTAGCCTTAATGAGATTAAACTTTACCAAAATTAAAGTGTGGATAAACCATGTACACTTTATTTTTATAGAAAATAACCCTGAAATATCTATAAATTGAAATAACAAAAAATGTGTATATAACATAAAAAAATATTTAAACTTACAAGCTTCCACTAAAACCAAATATCTTGCGATGACATTACATCCATATGAGCAGTGTGCTCATAAAAACTATGGGTGGGAGTCTCTTAGTAAGTGGATACGCAATCATGGGGTTTGTTCCAATATACTTTATAGACACTTGACCACTCTGAACTTACTTTAACAATTAAGAATTTAAAGTTTGTGATTTGACTTTTGTCACGAGCCACGGATCAAAGCTTGTGAAAAATGCATATAGAGTGCCCAATGGAGGTCAACTGATTAAATGAGGGCTCATTTAACCCATTTGAACTAGCTTAATTTGTGTAAGACATTAAGGAGCCCATCTACTTGAAGCCTTGGTGGCCTAGTGAAACACTTCAGTAAAACTAGACCTACCAGAGTAATTATTGTAAATCTTAAGGGATAAAGATGTATAGAGTTTAAATCCCTTAGGACTCTTATTTTGTAGATAGATACTAATCTCAACTATTGGTGTAATTCGATTTGTACCGTTAGATTTAGGAGAGCTCAACTATAAATAAAGGCTTTCCCCCCTCACTTGTAATCATCTCATTGTATTCCATTCAAAGTTAGTGAATATATTTTGAGAGTATTTACTCAAAAAACTTATGAGCATTGCTTTCTTGTGGCTTTTTTGTTTCGTTGCTATTTTTTTCTTTGAGTTGCATTCATTTTATTTTTGATGCCTTAGAGAATTTCTATCGAGAATTCTCACTTTGTGAGAGTTAAGTTGATGTAAGCGAATTTGAACCCAAGAAATTGCCTAAGGCTACATGGATTGCGAGACTAAAGTTCTAGCCCTGTGACAATTGATATCTTAGCTAAGGTTCAAAGGCGTCAATCGAGATGATGAAAGGAGTAGACGATTATATTGAGCCAATAGAGACCCGCGAGAGGGCCAACAAAGCTAGACATCAAGGGATATGATGTCGGTTTTGAAAGTTCGAGTGGTCAATCTTGAGGAATCCAAGAAGGATATGGGGGAGACACTCAAGGTAGTTGAGGGGCGCACTGTAGAGTTGGAATCAATAGAAGAGAAACTCAGGGAATTTGCATTGGAGTCTCTCAGTTCCAATGTGGAAGCAATGTGAGGAGTGCAGAATTCCACTGTGGATATGTTGAAAATAAGGGACAATGTTCTTAAGGCCATGGTGATAGCTTTGAAGGAGAAAACAATTGTCATGATGAAGGCTTTGAGCATGAGAATTGAAGAACTCGAGCGATAGCTTGTTATTTGTCAAGCTACAGTGGGTAAATGAGTGTTAGGTACTGTATTGTCGCGTGATTACGTGCAAGTGTACATGGTCGTACAAGTAATAAGTAGTAAGTAAAGAGTATTTTCTCCACAAAGACTGTGCGTTTATTTGCAAAGTTAAATTTAATCAATTTGGTTAAAAACAAAATAAATAAAGAATATTGTTGATGAGAATCACTATTCAAGTTAAGGAATGTAATCAGTAATCAAATTCCCACAAAATAAAACAACATACCTTGCAGAAAATGATCACAACAGGAAATAAGCATAATGAATAATAGAACACAACATGAATATACTAAAATAAAATATTTCACTTTAACAAGAATTCATTGGTAGCCATAAAAAGAATATTATGAAAGGTTTGTGGCAATATGAAAATTCATTAAACCCATTTTAATTAAGGCATAGGCTTCATGTTCCGAAGTTAAGTAGCATATCCTATGTCAAAAACTAACCCAGAAATCACCATCCCAGACATTTACACAATTTATGCATACAACAATTATCTTCTGAAATCAACATGATATGCATCATTTAGGTCTTTTGTCTATTAACTATTACCTCTTCCCAGATTAAGTAGTTAATTCAATAACCTACAAATGTTGGCCATACATTCATAAGTATAATCATGAATTAAACCTAAATGAATGAAATAATCATTTGCACCGAATATTAAGAAAATAAATACCAATGAATTCAAATAAAGATTCATATCCATTTTGAATAAACAAAATTAAGTCATGTCATATTAAACTGAAAACATAAAGATGAAATGCAATCTTTCTCTCGACATAGAAAACAATAATTTAACAGTAAAGAGAAGGGTAAGAGAGAGTAGCCGAGGGGGGCTATCCACGACCATTTCACAATACGAAGAGTAAAAGCTGAATGCAAGGGGCTATCTGAGGCTGCTCCTTGTGGCTTACCATGGTGGCTTTCCTCCTCATCTTTATGTTAAAATCATCTAAGCATCTTCAAGTCATCCTCCTAGCTGCTCTCATTTCGACAAGTGATTACCTTATTTTGTGGAGTTTGAGTGTTAGCAAGCCATGAGAAAGGGAAGAACACTCAAAGGAATTTTTCTCTGAAAAATTGATATGTAGAGAAATGGTGTTGATTGAATAATGAAATACATGCCCTATTTATAATTGAAGGTTCTTAACTTTCCATGCCAAAAAGAGCATATGAATCTTCAATTCTCTCTCCTATGATTGTTGTTCCTTAAAGTGTGGAAAGAGAGTGAGTGGTTGCTTGATTTAAGGAGATGTCATGCTTGATTTTCCTTCATGTGGTCGACCCCTACTTGGTGGATAGGTGGTTGATTTGACTGTTATTTTTATTAGTGTAGGCCGTTGTGGCTTAGGGTTAGGAAAGTAGTTGTTGATTTTTATTTGAAGGAGAATGGAATTAAATTTCCTATTTTTAATAGTTAAATGGTTGGCCTTTGAGTTGTAGTAGGGAAGTGGATTATGTGATGGTTATTTTTAGAAGTGGAGTGGGTGGTTGAAGCTTAAATCAAGGGGAGAGGTTGCTTGAATCAAGGGAAGAAAATATCCCTTGATTCCCTAATGGTTATGCTGTCCATAATATATGGGAAATGGGTGGACGGTTCTGGGCCTCTATGTTGGCAACTCTGAACTTCCATTTGGACAATTTTGGGCCTCTAAGCTGTACTTGTCTAACAAAAATAACCAAAATTCTACCATATTTTTATTTAGCCCAATTATCATCAAAAAATGATAAAATAACATGAATTTAACATAAATTTAATTAAATTAACACATTCCCATGGAAATTATAAAATATCAAGAAATTAACTGTGAAACCATAGAAAGTGTTATTTATTTACTCGAAATTTGCATAAATCATATTTAAAAGAGAGCTGAAAATATCTATATATATTAGAGTTTACAGGTACAACACTAAACCGCGAGATAGATGTCCCCAAACTGGAGAAGTTTAACGAGGCAAGGTTCATGGGGGAAGTGGACCGCTTCTTGTGAAAGATGGAACAATACTTCTGTGCCATGGACATCAAGACTAATGATGCTAAGGTGAATACTACTGTTAGATATTTTACTAATTTCACACTTTTATGACGGCGGCGAAGGTCCATAGATGAAATGAGTGGTCATGCCACAATTAGAACTTGGGAGGAGTTCTAAAAATAGTTCAAGGAGCAGTTTTACCCCTAATATGCCAAGGAGTCTCGGGCTAAGTTGCATCAGTTATCACAACAAGGCATAATTGGGAGTATGTGAAGGAATTTAGTGAAGTGATGCTCCAAACCACATATTTGACTGAGAAGGAGACATTCTTCTTTTTCATGGATGGGTTGAAGCCGTGAGTTAAAAGGAATGTAAACATCGAGAGGTTCAAGAACTATCCAAAGCCATGATTGTGGTAGAGTCCTTAATCGAGCTTGCTCTGAGGAAAGACAATTCGAGTCTTCCAAGCCCAATGAGAAGAGAAATTGTGAGGAAGATGAAGAAGCACAAGTTGAGTATAGAAAAACATCTCCTTTTCTGGAACACAACGTCGAACAATGTTGTCATTGCATACCTTGAATAAATACTGCTCATTCCAATGATACTTCACTACTTCATGAAAAAATCTTTCTTTTTTATGGCCTGTGACACCTAATGGGAGTTTTCCACACACAAGATAATTAACAAAATATGCATACCAAGGAATTGCATCTACAGCAAATAACTTCTCATCTGGGAATGCGTCAACAATTTGAAGTATGTTTCCGTCTTCGCTACCAACTTCCAATCGAGATAGATGGTTTGCAACTTGATTCTCTAAACCCTTGTGGTCTTTTATCTCGATGTCAAATTCTTGTAACAGTAATATCCAGCGTATCAGTCTTAGTTTGGCATCCTTTTTCGCAAAGAGATATCTCAACGCCGAGTGATCAGTGAATACAGTAACCTTTGCGCTGACAAGATAGGAATGGAACTTGTCGAAACCAAAGACTATAGTCAGTAATTCTTTCTCTGTAGTTGTATAATTGAGTTGAGCCTCTGTAAGAGTTTTGCTCTCATAATAGATGGAGTGAAATATTTTTCCCTTTTGTTGTCCTAAAATCATACCCACAACAAAGTTGCTTGCATTGTACATAACATCAAAAGGTTGATACCAATCTGGTGCAACAACAATGGGTGTATTCATTAGCTTCCTTTTTAACTGAATAAAGGCATCCAAACATGCATTGTCAAAAAAGAATTTTTGGTTCTGTTCCAGCAATGAGCATAAGGGCTTTGCAATTTTTGAAAAATCTCTAATAAACCTTCGGTAAAACCCTTATGTCCAAGAAAACTGCAAATACCTTTCATGTTTGTTGGTGGAGGTAATTTCTCAATAATTTCCACCTTAGCTTTGTCTACTTGAATACCTTAACAAGAGATGTGATGTCCTAACACAATACCTTCAGTTGCCATGAAATGACATTTTTCTCAATTCAGGACACGATGTCTATCCTTACATCGCTTCAACACTTTATCCAAATTGTCAGTGCAATGATCAAAGTCATTCCCATAGACTGAGAAATCATCCATAAATAACTCCAAAGAGTCTTCAATCATATCTGAGAATATTGCCATCATGCACTTTTGAAATGTAGCTAGTGCATTGCAAAGATCGAAAGGCATACGACGAAAAGTGAAAGTACCAAACGGAGAGGTGAAAGTTATTTTCTCCTGATCCTCTGGTGTAATAGCAATTTGATTGTACCCAAAATAGTCATCTAAAAAGCAATAATAGGCCTTTCCAATAAGCCGATCTAGAATTTGGTTGATGAAAGAAAGCAGAAAGTGATCCTTCTTTGTGGCTGCATTGAATTTGCGATAATCCATACAAACTCGCCATCCCGTGAGAATGCGTGTAGGAATTAATCCATCTTTATCGTTGCGAACCATAGTGATGCTACTCTTTTTAGGCATGCATTGCACTGGACTTATCCAATTGCTATCAGAAATCGAGTAAATAATTCCAGCATCAAGCCATTTTATCATTTTCTTCTTGATAACTTTTTCATCTTCTTGTTTAATCTTCTTTGTTGTTCAATCGATTGCTTGCCTTTATCTTCCAACTTGATCTTGTGTATGAAAAAAGAAGGACTAATACCTTGAATATCAACAATACTCGAAGCTTGAGATATGGACCAATTCTCTTCTTGAGTTACATCCAATGTTGCGGAGACAATAACTGTGAGAGTATTGTGGTCACCTAGAAAGACATATTTAAGATGAGGAGGTAGTGGTTTCAATTCCAGAGTAAGAGCTTCTTCAATAGAGGGTTTGAAATTGGGGTTGTTCTATTGGCTAGGTCTAAGGATTCAATTTTCCATCTATGCTTGAGTTCAAGATTATTAGCTTCAACCATGCTGTCACAATCGTCTAAGGATTCAACATTAGATGTCATTGCAAAATTTTCAGAAAGTAGTGTGCTTTGTTCATTGAACTCTTCCTTAATTAGATCATCTAGCACATCAATAGTATAACATTCTTCTTTGTCATTTCATTGAATAGATTCAAAAACATTGAAGGTGACTTGCTCATCATTAAGTCGTATGGTTAGTTCACCTTTGTAAACATCAATAAGAGTTCGGTCGGTGGCTAAAAATGGTTGTCCCAAGATTATGGGAACCTCTTTGTCTGCTTCGCAGTCAAGTATGATAAAATTAGCCTGAAAAATGAATTTATCTACACAAACTAAGACGTCTTTTATTTGCCCTTCAGGTAGAGCCAATGATCGATTGGCTAGTTGTAATGTCATTGCAGTAGATTGAATGTGACCAATTCCCAACTTTCTAAAAGTAGATAGTGTCATTAGGCTAATGATAGCTCCCGAGTCGCATAAAGCCTTACCCAAATAATGATTGCCAATTGAACATGGGATGGTAAAGGTCCCAAGATATTTTAATTTAGGGGGCAACTAGTCTGTCAAAACAACAATACAGCCTTCAGTGAGTGCAATAGTTTCAATATCAGTGAGCTTCTTCTTCTTGGACAAGAGGTCTTTCATAAATTTATCATAACTCAGAATTTGTACTAGAGCATCTTCTAAAGGAATGTTGATCTGCAGTTGCTTTAGTGTGTCCAGGAACTGCTGATGCTGCTTGTCATGCTCATTCTTCTTGAATCTTTGTGGGAAGGGTAAAGGTAGAGAAATATCTGCTTGTGCCTATATCTTTGATTGAGGTGATAGTTTCGAAGGTCAGACATTAGGAATATGAGTGACAATTTATGGAACTTGTTTTTCTGTTGCATTAACAAACTTTTCAGATTCAACCTTTTCACCAGTGATCACTCTATCCGTATCTTGGTGATACAGTAGAATCGATAAACGATTCGCCAATTTGTTTACCACTCCTAAGAGTGATAGCCTTATAATGTTCTTTCCCCCTTGGACTAGGATTTTCTGTGTCACTAGGTAATGAGCCTAGTGGTCGAGTATTCAGATTTGAAGCAAGTTGTCCTAATTGTGCCTCCAATGCTCGAATTAAAGATGAATTCCCTTGTACGATAACTTTCGTGCGAGTAATATGCTCCTGCATTAACGCCTCAAGTGTAACACCCCTTACCCGAGACCGTTGCCGGAGTCGAGCACGAGGCGTTACTTGACTTAACTTACTAGTTTGAGGCATAAATATTTGCTTTTAAAATTAATTTCACTATTTACAACAAAGCTGTCCAATCGCGTAACAGTTACTAAATTAATTATAACTCAAGCTATGAAACTCGAAATTTAGATTCGTAAATTTTTCCTGAAACTAGACTCATATATCTTCTTCCCATAAATTTTTCAGAATTTTTGGTTCAGCCAATTAGTACAGTTTATTAGTTAAAATCTTCTCTGTTTCACTGTTCAGCTGTCCTGACCTCTGTTCACTAAAATTCAATTTTATCATTGTATGATTTTAATATGGTGTTATCACTTGTTTCTACAGAAAATGGACTCATTAAGGAATCTATATGTATAAATTAAAACTCATAACTATTTTAGTACAATTTTAATGATTTTCTGAAGTCAGAATAGGGGACTCCAAAAATAGTTCGACCATATCTAATTAAAATCCACATATCTCGAATATAAAATTTCTTTTTCTACACGTTAGTTTTCTATGAAAATAGACTCAATAAGATTTAATTATATATATCATTCACCCTCTAATTTATTTTATACTATCCTTGGTGATTTTTAAAGTCACGTCACGCTTCTGTCGAAATTTGTTTCATTGCAAATTTTATTTTTCACAATTTCTAGGTATAAACTATCACCTAGGCATACATAATAACAAACATATTCTTACTTAGCCATTTTAATAGCTAAACATTATCACATATTTACACATCATCCTTTTGCATTATCATAAGGACATATATTCAAAATGACTAAGTCCCTATACATGCCATAGTTCAACATTGATCATCATAAAATACCGAGTTGTTGTGGTTGATAGTGTGGACGCTCTCGGACGTCTTTAGGATCCCTGAAGTAGCTTTGCAATACTATAATAGAAGTAAGCATAAAGCTTAGTAAGTTTACAAGCAAATAAATAACAACACTTAACACAAATAATTATACTCAAGTAACATGATCCCTAATTTCCTCTTTACTTAATCTCTTACTCGTTCTCTTGCTTGTTTAGTTAGCTAACTCATGATTATAACTTACTCTTATCTTGATGAAATGTTGTTTCTCAATTGATAATATAATATGTTCTTAACTCTCATAACTCACCTGAATTTGCTATTTATGCTTTTACCTGAACTTTCATGGAACATAATTTGTTTACTAGCCTGTTGAGCCACATTGGAATAATAAGGATACTCGGGTCTCTTTTCTGATAATAACATGCCAAAGCTATGTCCCAGACATAGTCTTACATGGGATGTTTTCTGTACTGCCAATGCCATATCCCAGATATGGTCTTACATGGGAGTTCTCATATCGGTGCCCATGCCATGTCCTAGACATGGTCTTACGGGGGACCTCTCATCTAGATGCCAACGGCATGTCCTAGACATGGTCTTACATGGGACCTCTCATAATCTCAATGATGCCAATGCCATGTCCCAGACATGGTCTTACATGGAATCTCATTCCCTTAATGTCATGACATTTGTATCCGATACATTCCCAATGTTTTAACGGGGCTTTTATCACTGATTCTCTGTCACCTCATACTTAAGTCAACAATAGATATTTTCATGAAATAAATACATAATTTCTGAAAAATAACAGCATTAATAATAATTATCAAAATATTGCATTTATTTACCGTAAACTTACCTCGGTACAAAATATAGCCAAACTCACTCTTCAACCTTATTCTTTCCTTTGTCTAACCTCGGATTCCGTTCTTCTTGATCTATAATAGCAAATTTAGTTTATTTAATACTCACATTTACCAAAACAGCCATCGACTCTAACTTTGGCAAAATTATGATTTTACCCATAAACTTTTACATAATTACACTTTTGCCCCAAAGCTCGGAAATTAAACTTCATCTCTTATTCTTATGTTTTATAACATGCTGAAAATTTTTCCCTTCTATGACAACATCAAATTCTTACTCTAACACTTATGAACATTAGGTATTTTACCGATTATGTCAATTTACTCGTTTTCACTTAAAATCAACTAGCAAAAGTTGTTTAGCATAATTTATAGCTTCATATTCTATCATAAAACATCAAAATAAAAATGGGTATTTTTCCAAATATAAACCCTAGGTTAAATTATTGCTAGAACAAGCTAAATCAAGTTACCGGGACTCAAAAAACGTAAAGAACATTAAGAACGGGGCTTGGGATCACTTACTATGGAGCTTGGAAGTTTGAAAACCCTAACTATGGCTTCCCCCTTGTTAATTTCGTCCAAATGAAGAAGATGAGAACAATTTGCCATCTTTTTCCCTTTTAATTCATTTTAATTATCGAATTACCAAAATGCCCCTAACTTAAAAATTTCCTATTTCACTTATCTCATGTCCATTTTTGTCCATAACTTAACCAATGGTCTAATTACCATATAAATACCTCCAATTTAAAATTTCATAACAATTGGACACCTCTAACATGTAGAACTCAACTTTTGCACTTTTTACAATTTAGTCCTTTTGACTAAATTGAGTGCCCAAACGTCGAAATTTTTGAACGAAATTTTAACGAAATCATTCCATGAAATTGTAGACCATAAAAATATAGTAAAAATAAATTTTTCCTCATCGGATTTGTGGTCCCGAAACCACTATTCTGACTAGGCCCAAAATCGGGATGTTACATCAAGAGTTGCTAATGGGTTAGAAGTAGAAGCTTGTGTGTACGATTACTGTCGATGTCCTTGAACATGCTGATTTGGTATTGAAGAGTGTTGTGGTTGCATCAGATTTTGGTGTGGATGTGTCTGGCCTTGTTGTGCATGCATTTGAGTGTGCTGGTTGTAGTTCTGTTGTTGTTGATTGTAATTCCCTTGTCTGGGATTATAATTTCCCTGAGTAGATGTATTCTCATATCTGAATGTAGAAGCATTTTTTCCACCATTCTGAGTTCCTCAAAACTGTTGGTTACGTGCAGAGTTATTGTAGGAATGGCCATAAGAATTGTTGCAGATGTTACTAATATAACAGACATTCTTTGCATGTTGTGGGCAATCTTCATAGCTATGGTTGTCACTACAAATCTCACAACAAAAAGTAGGAACGTCAAATTGCTAAGCGACTTGTATAGGTGCAACTCCACTAGTCTTTTACATATTTTTAATCATGTTTGTGAGTGAAGAAACTTGAGCACTTAGTGTGGTTATTGCATCCAATTCGATAACTCTTGGAGTAGTTTTTGCTTGTGTAGCTCTAGAGATAGGGTATTGATAATCATTTTGAGCAATTCTCTTTAGAATTCTCACAGCATCATTATAAGTTCAATCCAGAAGAGGTCCATTTGCTGATGCGTCGACAAGATTCCTTGTATGTGAATTCAACCCATTGTAAAAAATATCAATTTGTGTTTCTGGTTGAATGTCGTGTATGAGACAATGTCGAAGTAAAGATTTATAACCCTCCCATGTAGTGTGAAGATTTTCATCGTCCAGTTGATGATAAGTAGTAATGTCATTTCGAAGACGAGTATTCATTGTCGGGGGGTTAAATCGCAAAACAAATTATGTTGCTAGTGCATTCCAAGTAATTGATCTGGCAGGTAGCCCAAAAAACCAAGTACGTGCTCTTCCTTATAGGGAATAAAAAAATAATATCATCTTCAAGGGACCATCAGGTACACCTTGTTGACTAAAGGAAACACAGATGAATAAAAAAAATTTAAGATGTTCTCTTGCATCTTCATGTGGTAGTCGAGCATATCCATTAGAATTCAGCATTTGACATTATTGGCTTGAATTCAAAAGTCCCAGCTTGGATTGCTGGCTTAACAACTCCTGGTTGTAAATAATCCAAAACAGGTACTACAAAATCTCGTATAGTTCTATTTTGTATGTGAGTATCTTGTGGCAATAATGGGTTATTAACATTTTGCTGTTGCATCAGGGGTATGGCTGCAAAGTTCCCTGGTAGAGCCATATTTCTTTGTTCTCGAAGTCTACTCCGAACAATCCTTTCAATTTCTGGATCAAAATCGGCAATAAAATATGATTTGCTTCTGGTCATAAAATACCTAAATTAAAGTTAAAGAATTAGCAACAAAGAAAAACTAGTTCATGAATACTCAATACTATATAAGGAAAATAAAGTGCAAAAACACAAAAAAATCAAACAAACGCCATCCCTGGCAGCGATGCTAAAAACTTGATCGGCTGTTTAACGTCACAACAATAATGTGCAAGCATACACTATCTATGCAAGTATAGTAGACAGATGTGAGTCTGTCGGATATTGATCCCACAGGGATGGTAGTCTTTTGTTTATTAATGTCGGTGCAACAACTAGATGGAAACGAGATAAATTGTGAGAATAGTTGTCGATGCAATAACTTGAAAACAATAAAATAAAATATGATAATGATAAACTGAGATCCCCAACATGAATCTTTGGTAGAATACTAAGTGCTAACAAGGTATAAAAAGATAGGTGATTGTCGAAGCAATAAAGTTCAATGTATATCTTACTCAGCGTCATTCCTCTATTTAATCCGAGAGTTAATCATGCATACTAACCTCACCTTCCGAAGATGGCAATACGACACTATTAAGAATAAGTGGACAAAATTCCTCTAATCCTCACTCAACTTTCTTTGTAATGCTTTTTGGCTCAAACTGTCACTGCACTTTCCAGTGTCAGTGACTGCAATAACACTTCTGTGTTAAAAAAATTCAAACCCCAAGATTAAACAATAAAAGCAAGATTGGATAAGATAACATTTAATCAAGAATTCATGTGTGCTTCCATACTAACAGAAAACAGAGAATAATCACTAGCATTCATAAGGAAATAAGAAAGAATCGAGTGGAGAATAATATTTCTAGACAACTTGACTAAATCTCTCTGTTCCCTCTTGTCTCACACTTAGGTCTTCTCCTCAGAAGCTAGTTTGCATCTGGTTTTCACATTGGCTCACCCGCGATAGGCTTAAGCTGCCATGGCCGCAAGCTTTAAGATCAGATGATGAAGATGATGCTTTTGAAAAAAGAAAAAAAATCTTTTTTTCTTCTCACGTCCACCTTTTATGTCCTCCTCTAATAGTACAAGTGTCCTTTCCTCCAAATTATTTTGTCCTTGCATGTGTAGGTTGGTTATACCAGACTGGACAGCTCACATAATTTTAATTCTTATCTAGACAGTTGTCAGGTGCGGCGACAATTCTGGACACAATCTGGAATTCACTTACACAACGACATTAATGCAAAAAGCTAGCAAAAGTAAGGATAAAATAGGCTTGGACTCACTGAGTTATAAAATGCAATTTACTAAACTGAAAATGCTAAAATGTATGCTAAGGATAACTAAATGGGAACAATTTAACCAATAAGGGGGAAAACCTATGTTCTTTCTAGTGCTATCAACTGACCATGATGGTAAATGATCACCAGGTTACCTTCAACGTGTTTAATGCTTTGAAATGTGTTGGTGTTAATTATGATTGCCATGTCATTGGGTTAATAGAAAAAACAATGGATTAGTTCAAAAGATATTGCCATAGTAATTCTGACAGTAATGAAGTCTCACTTGAGCAGAGTGATACAGTAAGTCTTGAGGGTTTTGGTGAATTTATGGCAGCCAAGCAGATAGTGGATAGACCAGGGAAGAAGTTTGAAACCTTGGATTTATCAAATCGACCTTTCAATCTTCGTAAACCTTCTATAGATGAACCTCCTACACTAGAGTTAAAACCTTTGTCGCAACATTTGAAGTATGCATATTTGGGTGACAATAGTACTTTGCCGGTAGTAATTTTTGCGGATTCGATACCTGAGCAAGAAGTAAGATTGTTAGAAGTTCTTCGACGATTTAAAAGGGCATTGCGATGGACACTAGCTGACATAAAGGGAATTAGCCCTGCATTCTGCATGCATATGATTTTGTTGGAGGATTGCCCTAGCAATTCCATTGAACAACAATGAAGACTGAATCTGATCATGAAAAAAGTTCTCAAGAAAGATATTATTAAGTAGCTTGGCGCTGACATTATTTACCGAAATTTGGAAAGCTCATGGGTGAGTCCTGTGTAATGTGTACCCAAGAAAGGAGGTGTCATAGTGGTAAGTAATGACAACAATGAGCTCATACCAACTCACACTATCACGGGATGGATAGTATGAATGGATTATAACTAGCTTAAGGTAACGAGGAAAGACCATTTTCCCCTATCATTCATTGATCAAATGTTGGATAGGTTAGCTGGGAAAGCTTTCTAATATTTTTTGGATGGTTATTCAGGATATAATCAGATTGTCATAGCTTCCAATGACTAAGAGAAGACAACTTTCACATGTCTATATGATACTTTCACGTTTAGATGGATGGTATTTGAGTTATGTAATGCCCAACAAATTTTTAACGTTGTATGATGGCCATATCTTCTGACATGGTGGCAAAATTTTCTTGAAGTCTTTATGGATGATTTTTCTATGTTCGGGAATGATTTTGAAGATTGTTTGAAAAATATAGAATTGATTTTGTGTCACTGTGAAGAAACGAATCTTGTTAAAATTGGGAGAAATGCCACTTCATATTCGTGAAGGAATTGTTGTGAGGCATAGGATATTACAGGGAGGAATTGAAGTAGACAAAGCAAAAATTGAAATGATAGAAAAACTGCCACCTTCCACCCGTGTCAAAGGTATTAAAAGTCTTTTAGGTCATGTGGGTTTTTATAGAAGATTCATTAAGGATTTTTCAAAGATATTTAAACCCTTGTGCACTTTGTTGGAGCAAAATAGACCTTTCAATTTTGATGAACAATGTTTGGCAGCCTTTGAAGAGTTAAAGAAAAAACTCATAGTAGCACTTATTATGGTAGGTCTAGAATGGACACTGCCTTTTGAACTCATGTGTGATGCTAATGATTATGCTATTGGAACCATCCTGGGGAAAAGGAAAGACAAAATACTACAGCAAATATACTATGCTAGTAGAACCTTATCAGAAGCACATCTTAATTACACCACCACATAAAAGGAGTTATTGGATGTGGTGTTCACATTTGATAAATTTCGTTCTTACCTAGTGGGTATAAAGGTCATAGCCTACACAGATTACTTTGCTATTAAGTATCTAATGAGAAAAAAAAGATGCTAAGCCGACGTTGATTAGGTGGATACTGTTGCTGCAGGAGTTTGACTTAGAAATTAGAGATTGGAAAGGGACTGAAAATCAAGTGGTTGATCACTTGTCAACGATAGAATCTGGAAGTGAAGGTAGTCATGATACACTTATGAAAGAAGAATTTTCAGATGAACAGTTGTTAATTGCCACGACATTGCCTTGGTATGTTGATAAAGTTTACTATTTAGTGAGTGGTGTGTTGCCACCTGATCTCAATAGTCAAAGAAGTCAAAAAATTCTTCATGATGCCAAACACTATTATTGGGATGAATCTTTCTTGTTTAAACATTGTGCTGATCAAATAATTAGGAAATGTGTTGCTGATGATGAAATATATAACATTCTACAGCATTGTCATTCAGCTCTGTACGAATTATATTTTGGAGGAATGAGGACTTCTGCCAAAGTACTTCAGTCAGGATTTTATTGGCCAAGTATGTTCAACGATGCTCATGAATTCTATCAGTCATGGGACCGTTGTTAGAGAACAGGGAATCTATATAGGAGACACAAAATGTCATTGCAAAGTATATTGGAGATTGAGTTGTTTAATATATGGGGAATAAACTTTATGGGACCATTTTCACCGTTAGTGGGAAAGGTGTACATATTGTTAGCAGTGGACTATGTCTCTAAGTGGGTCGAGGTTGTTGCCCTTCCTACTAATGATGCAAGGTCAGGAATGACATTTTCACACAAGAACATTTTTACAAGATTTGGTACACCTAGAGCCATTATTAGCGATGAGGGGTCTCATTTTTATTGTAAGTTGGTAGTTAATGCTTTTCAGAGATATGGGGTGAAACATATGGTTGCCACAACATATCACCCCCAAAAAATGGACAGGCTAAAATTTCTAATAGGGAAATAAAAAAATTTAGAAAGAGTGGTAAGTCGTATTCGAAAGGACTGGTCTACCAGATTGGATGAAGCTTTGTGGGTGTATCGTACCGCATACAAACTCCATTAGGGATCTCACCTCTTAAGCTTGTCTATGGAAAGCAATGTCACCTTCCTATTGAACTTGAGCACAAAGCATTTTGGGATATTATGAAGTTGAAAATGGATTTGGTCGCTGCTGACCAAAAAAGGTTATTAAAATTGAATGAAATAGAGGAGTTCCGAGCACAAGGATATGAAAATCCTAAGCTATACATGGAAAAGACCAAGTGTTGGCACAATAAAAGAATCATGTTGGGAAAATTCAAACTAGGACAAAAGGTGTTGTTACTTAACTCTAGGCTCAAATTGTTTCCTAGTAAATTAAAGTCTCACTGGTCAGGTCTTTTTGAAGGAGCCCGAGTGTATCCTCATGGAGATGTTAATGTCAAAGACATGAAAATGGGGGTCAAACTTAAGGTTAATGGGCAACGCTTAAAACACTACTGGGGTGCCCATGTGGATCGAGACAAGCACTCCATTGATCTATGAGATGTTTGAGATAACAATTTCTTTCATTTTTCTTTTCTTTAATTGCTTTACTTTAAATTTATTTTTAGTATTTATTTAATACTTTTTTTATTTTTGAAAAATTTTCTACAATTTTCAGAGAAAAAAATGGGCACTGAGCAGTTGCAGTAGTAAGAGGAGTTTGTCGTACCATTGCGATGAACTACATAATGGACAATGTGAGGTTAACCAGGCAGATAAGTCCAAGGGGAAAGATATTTTTTTTTAGATGGGCCAATTCTATTATTGGGTGAGCCTATAGAAGGGAAGTTAGACTTTTTGGGATTAAGACACTTCACATTTTTCCCTCCTAAAGTCCTCTTAATTATATCTTTCCCTCTCCATGTTACACAACTTCCCTAGCATGTTTCAATTTTGTTGAACTATCATCAATATCGCTTTATTTTTCTCCTTTCAACTGCTTACGTCTCTTAAGTTCTCTTAAAATTTTCATTTTTATCATTTTTTTCTTCAATCTCTCATATATTTTCTTCCACTACTCCAAGATTTCTTCCAGATTTCTCCCATGGCTTGCGTCAAAACTGCTTCCGAAACTACTGAATCATCAAGGGCTGGTGCTACTCAGCCAAAGACATTCTTCAACGCTGTTGCAACCACGAGATATAACAACAACATCATGAAGCAACATTTGTGTTTTGAGCAAGGGTTCTCGTTTAAAGATGAACCACACATGGGATACGATGAATCCGTGTCTTCAATAGTAGAAAAACATGGGTGGAACATTTTTTGTTTGCACCCTGAAGATGTTTTAGGGAAAATTATTCAAGAGTTTTATGCCCATGTTAACTCTCCATATTTCCCATTTATCTACGTAAGAGGTACTTCCATTCCTTTTGATGAAGACCATATTAATGCACATTTTGGTCTTGCAGGTATACAAGACGAACACATGATGTTTGTTGAAAGAATTACTGCCGAGGGTTTAAATCCAGTATTGGAATATTTATGTATTGAGGGAACACGATGGACTATTTCCCACCACGAATGTTATACTGTCGAGAGGGCATTGTTGAAACTCATTGGGAAAATTTGGTATCATTTTCTAAGAAACTGTCTTATGTCGTCTACGCACAATACCACTATTTTGAAAGAAAGAAAGCTTTTATTGCATTCCATTATAAAAGGGAGGAAGATTAATTTTGAGAGGATAATTTTTCAAGAAGTTCATCGATGTGCTGAGAAGAACGTGGGTAGCTTAAATTTCCCCTCACTGATTATTGCCCTATGTCAAGCTACCCAAGTCCCTCTCAATATGGAGGATGATATCACCCCTAACAAGGGTCGACTGACGAGGACCATCTTTGCCAAGATCTAACGCACTGATGCCACCAGGGCAACTCAGCAGAGTTATTCCACCACTTTCTCTACTGCATATACTCCCACGACAACACCTCCAATTTCTTATAGCTCTCTTGAACAGTAAATACTACACTCCTTGAAGAAATTAAAGGAAAGAGAGTCCCTTTTTGAAATCCAGCAATTTCATCTGGATGAGGAAATGGCACAGGCCCAACAACAGCAAGCTGAATATTGGGCTTATGTAAGGAGTAGGGATTTGGCTCTAAGGAAATCCCTACAAAATAATTTTACGAAGCCAATGCCAAAATTTCCTATCTTCTCAGCCACCTTGCTACCACTTGTTGATGCTGCCAAGGCACCCACTCAAGCTGCTGCTGAAGCACCTCGTCAACCTGCTGTCGTGACACCTACTCAAACTACTACTGAAGAGCCTGAAAAGATGACATCCTTAACTGTTGAGAAGGAAGAAGAAGGAGAAAGAGATAATACTGCTACCACTACCACCACTACCAAGAAAACTAATAAGGAAAGGGAAGAAACGACCCCCAAAAAGAGGAAATGGCGATACAAGGTTAGTGCCCGAAAATCTACTCGTCGAAGAATGAAGTATCTACATGCTAGTCCAAGCCAGCTAAGTTTTTTCTCTTTCATGCATCTTGCATTTCATTTTTTTGCTATAGCATTTGTTGAAAAAAATTCTTTTGGTTGTTCTCTTATATATCTAGTCATGCATTGAGGACAATGTATCCCTTAGGTTTGGGGGTGTGTTGTGCATTTAGGTTGCATTTTACATTTAGTATATATGATCATTTTAGTATAATTATTTTAGCTTAGTTTAATCTGCTTTGCCACAACAATATAAGTATCACGTATTGTTTGCCTATGAGGAGTACAATTTGTACTTATGATGTTCGATAATGAGCTTAGATTATTCAATACACCTAGAACATGTGATAATGGATTAGGTGAATTTAGCTTAGGATTGGTTGCTTGAAAATTAAGTTCTAAAAATGAGATGTTCTATATTAGTCTTTTCTTGTTCTAAAAATGAAACCAAATTCTATCATTTTGCCTTGGCATTATTAAATAAAAGATAGTGTGCACTCCAATGCTTAGAATTGTCGAGTAAGTTAGCACCACTTTGTTTGTTCCATCGTGTTGTTGACTAGAAAGGTGAGTTTAAGTAAAGGGAACTCTGTTGTAGTAACAGGCTGAGTAGCTAAGGAGGTAGTTGTTTGCTCTGTCTATCGTCTAAGTCAAAAGCCTTAGTTTGAAGAGTGATTTCTATTGAAATTGTGACATGATTGAGTACTAGGTAATTCGATGTATGCTCTATTGTGATTATCAAGTCAAAGAATTTTGTGACATGCTAAATCCCCTAATATACTAATATATTTGACTTAAAAAGAAAACAAAACATAAAAACAACAACGAATGTAAATAAGTTTATACAAGTATGATTATAGCAAGAGTGACTTGAGTTTAGGTAATAAATGAATTGACTAAGCTAAGAGATATTTGCTATGGCCAGAACATACATGAAACTTAGAAAATTTTGTTTTTAGGGAGTAATTTTATGCACTACCCTTGTTGAATCAAACCTTTGAAACTCGAATAGATTTTTAAACGAGAGAAGATGGATAAAAACTGATGTATAATGGTCTTTGAATAGATTTACAGTACAAGATGGGAACATGCACTGGCAATGTTGCTGCATACATGCATTCATGCATATTTTGCTTGAGGACAACCAATAACTCAATGGCAATTTAGAACCTAGCTAATTGCTTGTACTTGGGTAGGACATTTTATTTTTATCATTTGCATTACGAGGTTGGACTATGTTTACATGCTAGATACTTTTAATTGTGTGTGGAAGGGTTGTGTTTGGTGGTTTAGCAGGTGCATGATATGGAGAAAGTAATAAAAGAGTGAAAGTTTTCAGGGAAAAAGGTTGAACATTTTGCCATCTTGTATGCCATGGAAATTCAAGAAGCTGATCGAGTCAACATTCAACACATACCAGTTTCAGCCCAACTCTAGTTGTACCAGAAAAATCTTCCAAAAAAAGAGGAGAAGATATCGTGGGCTGTTGGAGCTATTCTAGAAAGAAAAAGCCTATAAAAAGTCGAAGGATGTAGCCTTAAGGGGGGTGATCCGTAGATAAAAATTGAGGTTAGTGGCCAAGTAGAGAAAAAAAAGGGGAGATCGAAGGCAGTCCCTCTCAGCCATCACAAGACATTGTGCTGCTGGATTACGGATTGATTTGGCAACATCCATCTGCCTAACTTCTTCCATTATTTCTTATTTTGTTCTTCGTGAATTAATTTGATCAAAATGATGTTGGGTCTTATTTCAAACTTGAATTTTAATCGTCGACCCATGAGCTAAATCTCATAAGGTTGGGATTACATGATGGAAACTTATATTTCCTTTAATAGTTTAAGCGTATATTTGACTTAATTTACTGTTTCATTCAATTGTTTTATCTCCCAACTGCATGCGTATATTCTTTAGACATAGATGAAATTGCAGTATGCCCATAAAACTAAATCTAATTCTGAAAAGGTTGGATTAGTTGGACCGTAATTAAATGATATGAGAAAGTACTCGATAGATACTTGTAGTAGAATCTAGACATAGAGAAACGATCATATGGAATGAAGACAAAACAATGCAAGGTACCGTGATAAGGCTTATAGACATAGGCCAGGTAACTTGAGACCTTGTTCTCGAAAGAAGCATGTCACTTTAGGTCTCTTCTGAGTAGTAGATTAGGTATGATTTTGCTAAGACAATACTGAAAGTAAGGGAATATTCTTTGTAATCCCAACCTTCCAATCAGCATCGTAGACCTTCAATCCATTGTCGAGGTATCTTTGCCATATCATTCTTAGTTATATATTTATTCACTCGCAATTTATTCACGTAATCATTCTCGTAATTGCCGTTACATTTTTACTCTTGCTTTGCCTTAGGATTTTCCTATATTAGTCAGAATATATTTCACACTCATCTTTATTCTTTTAATTTACCATTGCGTACTTAACTCGACTTTACCATAACATTAATCATTATCATAACTTGACCATTTTTATACCTAATTCGATACTTGTAGAGACGATCTCACTTATCACTTTGTTACTTGATTGGACGTGTATACTTGCACAATTCATATATCATATTCACACGTGATAGTTTCTGCATATCCTAAATTGCTTCATGGCTCTAACTTCGCCCATCTTGTCAATCCTACTGGCGAACCTTAATTACCAATTCATTGGCAACTTTTAGTCTTTCAATTGCATACTCTGATCCATAATCCTTTCCCCAAGCTTCTCTCTTTGGAGAATGGTTGAAGATGAGCACCGTTTGACTTAACAATCATTTTATTCCTAACAAAACACCTCGAGACTTCTAAACTTGTTCTTACACTAATCCTGTCTGCCTGATGGGTCAATTATTTCAAATCACAATGCAACTAAGCTCTCCAGTGACTCCCTCTTTTATTACCATCTCAACAGAGTGTCAGAGCGACTACTCTGGCATTCGAAATCCTATCCAATGGTAACAAAGGCTTCTACCTTATTAAAAAGGATTGTTTCTAAATAGTCACATGATTGGTTCTTCCTTATCAGATACTACTCTCCACTGGATAATAGTTGGTAATTATTCTCGTATCCACTGAATAATAGTTTGCAATCATTCCCGTCTTGGGACTACCGAAAGATGTTTCCTTCTTCTAATGCTACAAGTGTCCTACCCTCAGTGATGGGTTTGAATGGTTTTTCATCATCTATTAAATTTCCATAACTTCTCATGCTCTTTCGTGGCCATAAATAAACCAAAATGTAAAGGGAAAGTTCATAAACTTGCAAGCCTTTGGCTTGATTCATCTTCCCACTATCTTTTACCTCTCTGATTCTTATATTTCTTTTTCTCATCTGATTAAAAAATTGTAGTGCAATTCCTCTAGCATTCCTAGCACCAAAGTTTCCTCCAAAACTAATTCTCTTATTTTCTACTCCTTTTTGTCTTTCTACATACTTCATCCTTAATAGAAAACTTGGACAAAATGATGATTCCTGGTTTACGTGGGCTCACCCATTAATTATGACTTGATGCTACACGAGTCATTCCGAGGAAATCCAATTCCCTTTCCTTGCTTTACTTTTAGAGTGTAGAAAGGGCCCTTTTAAAAAACTGGAGAGGTTCCTCCCTTGAATCTAGTTTGTTGTGGCTCATTCTGTAACATGGTGGGGAAACCACGTCAGCATAGCTCATCTCCCCACCTCCTTCACATCAAGGGCTCCTCACCCAACTATAGCAGCCCTGGTGACTTCCTTCAACTATCGACAGTGGGGGTGAAATAATCCCCACCCGCCCATTCTAGAGGGAGGGAAGTTATGTCACATCCTAAAAATTAGATTAGTAGAAATTGGGGTAAGTGAACCAAGAATGGTCACGCCCGATTTTTAAAACATATCTTTGTTCATTAGATAGTGATAAGTATTTAGTCTAGTGGATATTAAGCAGTGGAGTTGTCCTTGAAGATCTGAATTCGAGTCCTTTCCCTGATATCATTTTCTATTTTGAGCAATTTTACTTCAAAATCCTAGTTTGTGTTATGCCTTGTTTAAAAATAAATGTCGCTAGCATTTAAGAAAGTAATTGAAGTGGTTTAGTGGTTAAGCACCTTGTGTAACTCCTAAATGACCCAAGTTCAAGTCTGCACAACATCAATTATTTTTTTAATTTAATTTCATGCAAAAAGTTAGTTAAGTTTCCCATACAAGACCGTTTAACCTTAAGCATGTAACTCATATTTTTAATTTGTTTAGTAACTCCATATTTTGAATTTTGAAAAGGTGAAACCCCTAAAATTATTGTGATTAACTATCCCTAACACTCTTGTCCCCCTATTGAATCCTTTGTTGGGAGGTTCCACCTTGTGATCATCCACTCCTCCTTTCCATCATCCTTTCATTTGTTTTGTTTTCATACAATTTTCTCTTTTTGTCCTACCTTTTCCTTCCACCTTGTGCTACCTAAAAAGGTTGCTCATCCTTGATTTTTCTTCTCTTTTTGCTTAATATTTCTAATACAAACTAAAGCAACACCTAACACCCACCATATCACTACCATACAACCACCTTAGCACCACCACATCACAATCATACCACCACTCCTGTGCCACCACCCAAAAATTGATTTCTTTATTTTTTATCTTCTCTTCTATTCCTATCTCTTTTTATTATCACTTAGAGACCTTATTTCCTATCTATTGCTGAAATTTTAACTTCTTCTTGGAGACTTATTTGATTTTAACATCTTTGTCAATATTTGGGTAATAAAATATCTTCTATTTCTTCTCTTAATTCTTATTCATAATCTCATCTATTCTATTTTCTTTTCATGAATATTAATTCATTTCATTTATTCTTTTCACCAAGCTAGATCCTCACACCAACTCAAGTCATCAACTTTAGAAGCATTCTTCTTGGATCATCTTGGAATAAAAGAGTAAGTTTTATAAGTTGAGAAGTTAGTGAATGATTTTATTCTTTTATTGGAGATAAGAGAATTTTAATCACATATAAGGTGTCTTTAGGTGTGAATCAAAGTTCATATTCTTTTGGATTGGAAGTGATCAAGCTTTAATGAAATTCTGATTCGAATCATAAAAGGTGTGCATTTTATACAAGTTAAATGCATAAGAATTTGACTATAAATTTATCAATCTATTTTACAAATGTAAACATAATGTTTTTTTTTTGTTATTACATGAGAGTGACTATGTGGTTATAAGGTAAGTTATTCTCACTGGAGTTTTTAATGATATGATATGATAAATATTGTTTTGAATTGATAAATTCTTTCAAATCTCATGTTGTGCAAAAATCATGGCTATATGTTAATTATGAAAATATGGATTACCATGATTATTGAAACTTATATGTACATGAAAGCATGGTTATCATGTCTAATGATTTGCTATGAGATATGTTTGCGATGATGCATTACATGGGGTTGAGACATTTGTAAGGAAGAAGATGTGGCAGTAATAATCTGCAAATATTGGTGGTTTACCCATAAATGTGTTTTGGTAGCTTGTCTACAAATTTAGTGGCTTGACCACATATATTCGATTTGGCAGTTTACTTGCATTTTAATAAGTCATTATTGGCGGGTAACCCAAGGTGGTGAGTCATTGTTACCGGGCAACCCATGCTGACTTAATTGGTGTGTTTTGGATTGATGAGCTCTGGGGAGCTCCTTTTGGTGTGTAGTGGTGATAGGTAGGATGTTTTAAAAGAAATTGCATAAATTTTTTACCAAAATTGCATTGCCATAATCATGTAAATAAAAGTTGGTTAATTTGTATATTACATATGTGCTTATTGATATTAAATTTGTTACAAAATTCACACTAAGTTGATTAGGTCACTTCTTAGTTTTCATAAACTTTTCAGATAATACTGAGTGTAGGACTTGGATGCAACATAAAGAGAAGTCTCTCAAATAGAATTTTTAATAAAAATACATTATAAACTTTTTGCGTTTATTTAACATTGGAGTTTAGACTATTTTTTGGTTATTTATAATTTTGATACAATAATTGTTATGCATGCATAATTGATGAACTTTTAAACATTTTAGTTATTGTTTTAGAACTTAAATGATTTTACCGATTTTAAATAAATTCAAACATACGATTTTCTAAGTATTTTTAAAAGTCCACTGCAAATGATTTACATCTAGACCATTTATAAGTAACATTCAAAATTGATGTTGCAAATTTTCTATTTAAATGCTTTAAGATGATAATTCAATTTAATTAGTGAAATTTCAAAACTAAACATGTTTAATTAAATGTTTTACAAAAATATGAAATTATTTAGAAATTAATTCTAGGTTTTCATAAAAAAGATTTAAGCATAAATGTTTTAATAAAGTCTTTTAACGAAATTAATGTGGTTTCTGAAATTTGGTCATAACTTCTAGGCCGAGTTTGGGGGTTACAAGTTAGACAGGTTGAACATTAGAAGGTCACCCATTCTGGCAGACGATAAAACATTAAGGTCCCTAATATCCTTCCGCTAGGTTAGAGGGGCACTCATCTTCCTTCGTTTGGGGTTTTAGTCCAACCTTGCACAGAAGTCTTCTAACAAGACTTTTAGTTTGCGACTAAGTTTTCCTATCGTGGCACATTCCACTCACAGATTTAACTGACCCCATTCTTGAGTTCCACATCCTCAAGGATCAAGTGTGGTCGTTTCTATCTCCTCCTAAAGATCAGTCAATAAGAAGCAGAGGCATCGCCAACACGACTATCCACTCCAGCGGCTAATAATACTACACTTTGTTTTGTATTTTTTATTCAATGAAATTTTCTTTCTCTATCTTTTGTAGTCTCAATCAATGTACTTCTTTTCTTTTTCTACATTCTTTTACTCACATTTCTTTACATATAGTTTCCTTGTATCCTCTTAACATCTATTTATTGAAACTTATACTACTTCATTTCCTCAGTTATACTTTTCTATGTACATTTTCTTGCATTTAAATACTAGTATGTACCTCTCTATTTGCCAACCTAGGCGCATGCCTCCACATACCACATATACTTTCTTAGCAATACTGAAGACACGAGGGACTTAGCCAGTTCGATTGTCATGCACATAGGGGTACTTCCTTTCAATCTTCTAAGTTAAAGGACCAGCTAAACCTATAGCTCTGATACCATTAAATTTGTAACACCCCACGCCCAACCCATCTATCAGATCCAAGTATCGAGCATCACAAATGGACCTATACTTAATAATTTCTAACTAAACTACTATAAAATAGACAAATAAAACTATATAATAATGAAATTAAAAGTAATAATTCCTACATCCAAAGGCCTTAAGCCATTAACAGTCTTAATCTTCTTGGTTAATTTGCTAACTGAGAGATCAAGTTTACCCATGAATTTCTTCGATATGAATAAGTCAGATGCCCTAGTATCAACAAGAGTACTCTTTCTTTGACCTGCAATGTTGATGTCCACATACATCAACTGTTTCTACTCGCGATATTTCTCTGCCTCCGTAGAATTGAGTATTATCAACCCAAGCTTTAAAGTCTCACTCTGAATGGCTCCACCTCATTCTCTTTACTTATCGAGGAAATATTGGTTCGCTCTAGAAAAGCTTTAAAGTCTCACTCTCAATGGCTCCACTTCACTAGCTTCTTCTCATTCTCTCTGTAACAGCCCCAGGTCTAGCAGGTCTGAGGTTTTGGTGTATTGAAGTAAAATAGTTCATATGGCAAAGTGTAATTCTCCCAATTTCTTGTTTTGGCGTATAAGTGTGGGTTTATAGTAATTGCCATATATGTATGTAAGGATTTTGTTTCATGTTATTTTATTATACTAAGGAAAATTTTGTGTTAAGCGAAAAGGTTAAGTAGGGTATGAGTTGGCGCCAAAAGGTGTAATATGCCTTGTACTAGTTAGATCATAAGTAGTCTGATTAGAAATCAACTAGATAGTCTAGCCTGATAATTGTAATGCATAGTACTTATTTATGTTTTTCTCGGGAACTATAGACCATTAAGAAGGTAAATTCTGAAGTGTATAACACTTGTTAAGTTCCACTAAGGCTCCGTTTGTTTGCAGTAAAATGTTTTCCGAAAAATGATTTTTAAAAAATGATTTACTTTTCTGGTGTTTGGATGAATCTGTGTAAAATATTTTCTGTTGTTTGGCAGATTTCCTGAAAATATTTTCCAAAAAAGTTGTTTTTACATATATTAATAAATTTATATTTTAATTTTGTTTACATATCTGCAATGATTTATGGATAAATAAATAAATCAAATTAAATATATAATAATACTTAATTATTAAGCTAGAATATTAATCGTCATAAATCGAAAACATCCAAAGTCAAATAATAATATTATCCAAATACATAAATAGTAGTACACCACATAATAACAACAACATTGTCCAAGTGCATAACTAATATTAGACCACATTTAAAGTATCAATATCTTCAACCTTGAGAAAATTTTTGAAGCCAAATTTTTCTATGCTTCTTACTTTTAACTAAAAAAGCTTTGGCTTCGGATTCATGACTCACTAGATAATCAAACACAGAACACAGGAAGTCATCATCAAATCCTTCTTCCTCCATCGACATCACTTCTCCGAAAAGATGTGGTGTCTTATCTGCAGTAAATTGTTCCAAAGCATTAGCAATTTTGCAAAGTTGTTCACCCACAAATTTAATTTGTTCATTGACACTTTCTCGAACATTTTTTCTTTTACGTTTGGATGTGCCAGATGAAGATACTTTTGTTCTTACCTCTTCAGTCTCTTCATTGTCGCAGTCTATAGGCACTGAATCTTGGTTACCATCATCCAAATCTATGTCAGCAAATGTTCTGGAAAAACTCCCTGTTGCCATATCTTTGCCAACAACCGAAACCATTTCATCATAATGATTAATGCTTTTATTCAAAAATGGTTCATACTTCTTTTGTGCCTGTTGGATAGTATACACAATTAGAATAACAAGTAAAAAAAATTAAAATATACTAAACATATATATACATATATTACCATCACTGCTGCATCATATGTCGCTCTATCACATGTGGTCATTTTCATGTTATTATCCCATCAAAAACCACTTTCACCTCGAATTTTGCATATTATCTGCCACTAGTTTTTTACAATCCTCAAATGATTTTCCACATACTTCGCATCGCATTGGACTTGGAATCTTTCAAAAATAGCTTCGACAACTCGATTAATAGAAACTGCTTTGAAAGTATTAGAAGGCTTATTTCCTTTCTGGGCCTCCTCTGCTAGAATTTCAAGAAAAACATGTTCCATCTGTTTTGTCCACCTGAATTGCTTGGAGGTCCCTTCTTTGTTGCCCTTACCCATTCTACATTAATAATTGTCATTGTCAATAATTTCAATATCCAACAAGCTTAAAACATAATAAATTCAATATCTAAAAAGCTTAAAACATAACCAATATCTAACAAATTCAAGACATAATAATTTCAAAATCCAACAAACTAAAATTTCAATATCATTATCCAACATACATTAACAAAAAAAAAATTAATACTAAAACATACATAACATAGAAACAATAACCCTAAGCCCTAAACCTACCTTATATTTATAGCCATATAATCATTCCATATAGTTTGTGCAATTTCGTCTCTCTTAGTAGACCATTCTCTTGCTTCTTCTCTTTCTTCTCTCTCCGTAAGAGTTTGTATTATTAAATCAGACTCAGACTCCTCTTATAATCCTTGATTAAGTAAATCATTAGGATCAACTCCCATTATATGATTATGAATGATACAACAAACCAAAACTATATCTACTTGAGTTTGAAAATTCCAAAATGGTTCAGCATCTAATACATGAAACCATTTCTTCAAAATCCCAAAAACACGTTCAATAGTGATTCGCAATGATAAATGTCGAAGATTAAAGAGTTCCTCTGCATTTTCAGGCCCCTGAGCACTAAACTCGTTTAAATGATATCGAACACCATGATATGGGGTAATATATCCATTTCGGATGTCATATCCAGCATCAACAAGATAATATTTACCTACAATTTTACAAAACATAATTAATACTAACAAATTATGAGTTTACTAGAACTATTTAGTATTCAATGATAATTATTACCTTCCGAAATTCTTAATCCGCTTGGGCGTGAAAGTGCATCACTTAAAATATGAGAATCATGTGCACTACCTTCCCAACTAGCTAGAACATAGGAAAATTTCAAATCAAATGTAATGGCAGCCAATACATTTTGTGTCGTCCCCCCTTTACAGCTACGAAATCTTCCTTAAATGTTAAGTGGAATAGATGCACGAACATGAGTTCCATCTAATGCTCCAATACAATCTTTAAAATAAGGATAAAACCTTGGATTGTTTTTTATTTCACTAGGAGTTGACTCATCAGGTGATCTAATAACTAGTTTATACAATTTCAAAATAGCTCTCAATACAACCTTAAAGTAACGGTGAATTGTCTCAGTTGATCTATAATATCTACATCCAATCACTCGAAACCTTACATTATCACCAATTATATGTAAAAACATAACTATTTGCTCCCTAATATTCACAGATTTAGTTGATTGTAACAAATTATTCCTACTAAGAATATCACACAAATTAAAAAAGGCAATCGGTCTCATCCTTATCACATTAATACAATGTTGATCACCACTATATAAAATACTATTAATATAATTTTCTCTTTCATAATCTCGATTCACACGAGAGTAAGAAGTAATTTCCTTTCTAGTTTTTAATTTTTTAATCCAAAGAGCCCAAAAAGCTAAAACTAAAGCCACGACTCCGATAATTGCATTTTGATCTTGACTACGATCCATCTACACAAAATAATGCCACACAAATATCACATATATGAATAAAGCTACCATGACTAAAGTGCATACATACATAAATTCATTAAAATTGATTATTAAGGTGTCAACAAAGAATTTTAGACTGTCTTTTGTTTGAAAGTATTTCCTTAGGTGTTGTTTGAATTATTGATTTTTCTAGATTTTTAAATCTGTCTTCATATCCTCTTTCTGATTGTTGCTTTTTTGTTTTATTTTATTTTAATGGTTGGCCTAAAGAATAGTGGAGTAGGTCATGCCCTTTACTTAATCCTCAATCTTGGAAGAAAACCAATATTAAATTCCATGTAAAATCTGTGTTTGATATTTGTTTTCATTTTGGATAGTTGCTATGCTTAAATTAATGGATGGACAAGCCAGCTTAAATTAAAAATTGATATGACTTTTAGAGAATCTCCCAATAAATTACATTATTTGTTTCTAAACCCACAAGTTCTTTCAACCTAAAAAATTTGAGAAAATCTAAAGAAAGAAATGAAGCAGTAGCACTTGATATAAGGTATTGTGGTAGCCAAAAACTATTGTGGCATCAATTGGTTAGAATCTACAACTATAAGCATCATGAGACTAGCCAATTGTCGATATGTATGATAGATTTCATATGCAAAGTTCTTTCACTCCACTACACCTTATCTTTATATGTACAGAAGGTGCGACTTTTAAAAGTTAGTACTTTTTAATATCCTAGTTTCTGCAAGCAAAAATATTTTCCATCAACGCTATAAAAGAAATACTTAAATAATTGAAGCCTAGATACCAGAAACATCGTTTCAAGAAATCGCTTGACAATTGAATCTATTCTACCCAATTCCATGGAAAAGTATTACCTGAAAGCGCCTATTGCGGCCTTGCTTGGCAGTGCCACCAGCTGAGTCTCCTTCAACTATGAAAATCTCTGCATAATGTAACCATAAAGATAATTTTTAGACAGTCACACGTAGCAGATGGAATGCATTATCATTTATTTTGAAGCCTGTAATATCCAAAAAAATGAAAAATAAATTCCTAGTTAACTTAATCCCTCAACCAGTATAATTTCATTCTCTAAGAACTGAATTGTCTTGAAAAGATATGCTACATGGCTTGGTTCAGATATTTGCTATTTTAATTATAATACTAAAACCAAAATGACACCAAATACCTTGGTTCTTAATATGGAATTCCAGAACCTAAAATATCCTATGTAATTGCACATTAATACCCCTTCCAAAGTTCAAGCAACATAACATCATCTAATCGTAGGCAAAAATATTTAGAGAGAAACTACTCTTTGCTCAGTATTCAGAAAGAATATATAGAAATGTGCAAAAACCATTCAAAGGGAAAAAGCTCATAGAAGTATGTACAACAAAACTATATCTCATGTAAGGATTTTGAGAAGGAGAAAATAATAAAGATAGAAAAACCTTCAGCAAAGAGAATTTGAAAAATACTACGCATTCAAAAATATACCATATTTTTGAACAAATTATACCATTCAAAAACTATCGGTGACCAATCTTGAACAAAATTGTAGCCAATTCTATCTAGATAAAGTGAGAATAGAACCCTAAAACTTTCATCACCACAACTACACATCAAGATTTTATAAACGGATTAACACATGCAAAGCAATAAATTGGAAAAAGCTCTGATTTCGAGGGTTTAAAAAATCAAAATGGGAGAGATTATTAAATGATGAGTTAACAATGATAGGGGAAGAACCGTGCTTGGAGGAGCGAAGAAAGCGAGAAATGAAATGATTGGATTGCAAATTTTTAAACAATACTTTACTGGTTTTTTGTTTCAACAGAAAGGAGCAGGAAAAATAAATGAAAAATAAAATTCAACGAAAAAGAAGATTACCAGTCTTGCTTTTACGGTAGAATCTCTGACGCTTTCAGCCGAAGAAGAACATGAAATTTTCTAAGAAAGAGAGAAAGAAATTTGGCTGAGAAAGAATGAAGGAAGGAAAAATAATGAAGGAAGGAAAAAAGGGGGATCTGCTTGAGAGCTTTAGGAAATTGTCTTACATAAATTGAAACGGTAAGACAATTTCCCAAAATGTAAGCCATTTTACCTGTGTTTTGGAATTCATTTTCCAAATGGAAAATTTTTTTCGGCAAACAAACATTGGAAAGCTCAGAAAAACTTTTGAAAAATGAAATACTGGCAAACAAACGCACCCTAAGTAAGTGAGTCATCATTATATGTGTGAGAAGGGTTCTAAGAGAGGTTCTTCCTTTTCCTTAAAAATATTACTTTTTGATTCTTTCTTTAAAAAGTATAAATGTATCTTTTTCTCATTAAGCTAGATTATTCGATTTTGGGTCTAAAAAGTGGTTATTCCATCTTCAGGTAAGTGTTTCAGCTCTTCATGTTAAGTTCTAAAGTATAAGACAGTAAGAGTTTTATGAATAGTAAAGTTGTAACACCTCTTACCCGTATTCATCATCGAAACAAAGTAAGAAGTGTTATCAAACGATCTGATTTTTTTTTACAAATTTTTTGACATAATTCCTTTTCATAAACATTCAATTCCTCCTGCAAATTCTTGAAACACAATTTCAAACAACTTCAATATTTCAACCAAATACAATTATATGTTCGACACAATTTCTCCATCCACAACATTCTAACTACTTTGTTAATAGTTTAAGAAAATAATTTATCAATTAATATACACCTACATTTTAAACCAAACAATATTTTATACATATATATATATATATAAATTTATACCACATTACATTAAGTCATCTATATATGCCATTTTTCAAAGTATTGGTTGCAAAATACCCAAAAGATGATGATGATAGTGTGGATGATGTTCTGCCCTCGTCCAATTCCCGAGCTGATTAATATCACTATAAAACAAGGGAAAAATAAAGAAGAATAAGCTTATAGCTTAGTAAGTATGTATGTAATTGATAAATAAATTTCTAGCATGATACCATATATAATATAATTTTTGCCACACATAAATCTATTATCTATTCAATTTCCAGCAAATTGTTTCTCTGCGTCACAGTCACTACATTATTTTTATCCAGAGCTACGGAACTCCAAATTAAGATCCATAAATTTTCCCTGAAACTAGACTTATATACCTTCTTACCATAACATTTTAAGAATTTTTCGTTTAGCCAATTAGTACAGTTTATTCTCTAAATATTCCCTTGTTTCACTGCTTGAGACTTTTGATCTCTCTTCACTAAAAGTCAGTTACCTCTTAGTACAGAGTTCAAATGATGTTCCCACTTATTTATTTTGAAAATAGATTCAATAAAAATTTAAGAATGTAAATTTCAAAACATAATTATTTTTGTACAATTTTTAGTGATTTTCCAAAGTCAGAATAGAGGATTTCGAAATCATTCAGAACTTGTCTCACTAAAATTCCAATATCTCAAAATATATAACTCCTTTGGCCATTATTTATATTTTATGTGAAAGTATACTCATTAAGATTTAATTTCATGTCTTATTCAACCACTAACTCAATTTCTATCATTTTAGTGATTTTCAAACTAACATCATCCTTTGTCCAAATCTATTCTATTCCAACATCCCTCATTCACATAGCACTATAACCATTTATTTTATAACACAATACAAGACTTCATCACTTCAGTTACTCTTTCGCAACTTATCACGTTCCAATCACGTACTCATATCTCATTGAACATGTCAGTATAACAACAAATATTTGGGGTTTTTTACACAGTACTACCCATGTTACTTTTATCATTCGATACACGTAGTAGCCTTCACATAGTACTACACACGTGATCAAGTTTTACGGTTCACGTAGTAGCCTTCACATAGTACTACACACGCGATCACGTTTTACGGTTCACGTAGTAGCCTTCACATAGTACTACACACGTGACCAAAGCTTTTCGGTACACATAGTAGCCTTCACTTAGTACTACACATGTGACCATCATTTATCGATTCACGTAGTAGCCTTCACACAGTACTACACACATGACCAAAGCTTGTTGGTACACATTGTAGCCTTCACTTAGTACTACACATGTGACCATTATTTATTGATACACGTAGTAGCCTTCACACAGTTCTACACACGTGTTCATCGTACCTTATTGAAATCTTTACCATTCCGACAGTTCCACAAAGATTATTACTTTCTAATAATTTACAATTTCTCCATAGCATATTATAATATCAATCTTTCCACTCAACTCCATAACCAATTTAATAATTCGATTTAAATCACTTCAACCATTACTTGCAGTTGGTATATCCATAAACCAAGCTGATTTTAAACAAATCAACTATCAATTTCAAAATTTTAACTTTAACATAACTATTTCATATCCAACCCTTTCGCATATATTGTCACGAAATATAACAAAAATAATTATAACAATGTATTAATTACATACAACTTACCTCGATACAAAATGTAAAGATTTTGGAATTTAATCCCCAATCTTCTCTTTTCCCCGATTAAGGTTGACTTCTTGTCTTTCTTGATCTATAACAGCAAATTGAGCTTGTTTAACGTTCACATTTATTAAAACAAGCTTCGACTGAAATTTTGTCAAAATTACGATTTTGTCCCAAAACTTTTGCATAATTACATTTTTGTCCCCAAGCTCGAAAATTAAATTTCACTCCTTATTCTTATGTTTTACAACATGCTGAACACTTTTTTCTTCTATGGAAATATCAAATTCTCACTCTAACATGTACTTATGAACATTAAATATTTTTATCGATTGTGTCGATTTACCCATTTTCACTTAAAATCGCTTAGCAAAAGTTGTTTAACATAATTCCTAGCTTCATATTCTACCATAAAATAGCAAAATAAACACATTTCACCTATGGGCATTTTTCCAAATATGAACCCTAACATGAATTAATGGTAGAAATAGCTAAACCGAGCTACGAGGACATCAAAAATGCGAAGAACATTAAAAACGGGTCTAGGATGCACTTACTATGAGCTTGAAAAAGCAAAGAAACCCTAGCTATGGTGTCCCTTAAAATTCGGCAGCAACTATGGAGAAGATGACACCATTTTTCCATCTTTTTCCCATTTTATTTCTTTTTGTTAACAAATGACTAAAATGCCCTTACTTAAAAAATATATTTCACTAATTCTATGCCCATTTTCATCCATAAATTAACTAATGGTCTAATTACCACATAAGGACCTCCAATTTAAAGTTTCATAGCAATTGGACACCTCTAAAATATAGAACCCAACTTTTGCACCTTTTACAATTTAGTCCTTTTGACTAAATTGAGTGCCCAAACGTCAAAATTTTCGAACGAAATTTTCACGAAAATCTTTCGTGAAATTATAGACCATAAAAATATAATAATAATTATATTTTCCCTCGTCAGATTTGTGTTCTCGAAACTACTGCTCCGACTAGGCCCAGAATCGGGCTGTTACAAAAGCTTTAAGTACAGGTTTTGCATGAGCTTGTCAGTGACTGAAATGATATGTATAAGAGTTGTAATAGTAAATTTATGTTTCTAAGCAGTTGTTTATTCTAGTTCGAAAGGGATGCCTGAGCTTGGAACCTAGAACAACAGTAAGTAAATTAAGGTAAGTATTCATCCTGACTCATTTATATGAACTGTTCAAATAAGAAGTATATTTATTTACATACATAAATAGGGTGATTATGTTTATGAAAATTGGTCAGGTATAAGTATAATAAAGATGAGAGAAGTGTCGTAATAAAATATATAAAGTTCAGTTAAAGGAATGATGTTTGATAAGTAGATAAATAAGGTCTAATATATGAGATGTATGAGCCAGTAAAGAGGTGGCGATCTGGGTAAGTGAATGCAAAGTTAAAGTTTTATTGTGAAGCCTTTGGTAGGGAAGTTTTAGTGCTAACCAGACTGGCATATCACAGTTTGAAATTGAGTATAAGACCATGAGGTGGAGGCACATGGCAGCATGGTATGATTTGGAAACTTTCATGGTGTAGGCTTTAGTAAGATGAAGACTAGATTGACAGAACAAGATACATGAATGTATGTAAGACAATGTGGTTAAGACCCAGGACATAATATGATATGATTGTATGTATGTTCATAGTGTAGTTGTCTGTAATTTATGAATCGAAATGACAGATCATGATACATGAAACACTATATAAGTCAATGACGTAGAAACCATGGCACCTTCTATGAAGTCCGTCGGGATAGTAAACACAAGATTTGTATGATGCCTTTATGACGTATTCTGTTTAGCCCTTGTGGCGTGGTTTATTTGGTAAGTTGGTTGTATCTGTCTTTATGATAAGATATGGATGAATTATGTTAGTTTTGTAATAAGTTTGGCTGAGATAAGGTATTGATATGCTTAGGGTTAAGAGCTGAGTAAGATCTATGAAATAAATGAATAAGTTTAAAGGGTTCTCTTGAAAAGAATTATGTATATGGATGTTAATAAGGTGTTTGCCATGATGATATGATTAAATCAAAGATATTTGGAATCTTTCATATCTGAGTTGTATAAGGACTTCATCTGAAAACTTATGAAAATTGAATATGGTTATTTTGAGCATGTGGAGTTCTAGAATATTGTTTAAATGTCAACAGATTGATCTTTGAAGTACATTATCAGTATGGGTTGTATGGTATCGAATCAGGGTTTGATTTGCTAATGGTTTGGTGGTACTCAGATCTACTTAAGTATTTGCCACATGTGTATTTTTTCGCCTGTGAATAATGATAATGAACAACTCTTCTGAGTTAAGAGCAAGTATTAGAAAATGGGTGGTATCAGTTGGATTCTGAAGGAATCTTCTGATTAGAAGTGCATATGTGAATGAGAGAATCAAGATTCGACTAAAGAAATATTTAGTTAATGTGTATTTGAAGAGTATATAATTAGTGTATATGTATGTATTACAACTACAGTAGTATCCGCCAGATATAAGTGGTTTAGAAAGATGGTTGATGCAAAATTGTTCTTTTAAGAATATAAAGTATCTTTTAAGGCATTTTAGTAATAAAGCCCATTAAGTACTCTTGTATTTATTTATGTTGTGTTTATGTTTCAGGTTTCAATGTTAAGAGACTGCACCTGGAGAGACAAAGTCAAGACAACACCAAAGAAGAGGCATATAAGGTTATTATGCATACAGAGCTATTGGGGTGGCGTATTGTAGGACTCTACTATAATGAATCTATAACTATCAAATAGTTGTTTTAAGATAGATTTACCGTAATATGTAATATTTTATGTTTAAGTACCATAATTGTTTCTTGAGTTTTATTATTTAAATGTAATTATAAAGAGTACGTTTTAAAAATGAGGTTGTCTGATACAGTTTGGTGAATTTGATTAAGTGTTTTGTGTGGTAACACCCGAGACTCAGACCCAGTGAATCGGGTCAGGTTAAGGGTGTAACACTCTTTGACCTTCTTGACTTCAATAAAACACACAATCAAATTGAGCCTTATTGATGCTCTATCTGGATCATCATCCCCTTCGATCGCAGAAAACGTAGATTTTTTCAGACAATCCCTCACCATATATGGGCCATCACAAAAGAAGCATTTGATTGGCCCCTTCAGTTTGTTATTGGGCTTCCACTTCCCATTAGGTGGTTTTTTATTTCCACCATTCTTACCATTGCCACCATTTCCATTTCCATCTTCCTCATGGTAACCCCCGCTATGGCCCGTCTCCTTGGTTTTAAAAGACTTGAACTTGTCTTTCCTCGGGTCAAGCTTGATAAAAGATTCTACCTCGACCATGGCTATAGAAAGCTTAGTTATACCTTGTTAACATAACTATTGATTCGCCTAAGGCTTCAACCCATCTTCAAACCAAAAGAAAGCTTTTTTCTCACTCAAGTCAAAGATTTGGAGCACCAACTCACTACACTATCGTACGGAAGTATTGTTTCATCCCTCAAAGAAAATTTTTCATGTCTCTTGCAAACCTCGTCCCTCAAACTCTTTTGACTTGGGAACACCCATACTATGTTGCTTCAGTCCCGAAGCCAACATCCTATTACCCAGAGCAAATTTATAGATGATGAGCTCCCCCTTGAGCTCTACCATTTGTCCCTTCAAAGTTATTACCATGTCTTTGAGAGCATCATTCTTCTATGTAAGTTTCTCGATTTGGTCATCAATGGTAACATTGTCAGCTTCTCGATTTGGTCATCAATGGTACCATTGAGGGTCTTTCTCATAACATCCTGACTGAAACTAAGAGCCTCTAGCACATAGTCCGTGAGCTTTACTCTCATCGATTCTAACTCATCGATGCGTCCCTCAACTACCTTATATGTTTCAGTCACACCACCCATGAATTCCTCCAGATTGGTCACCTAGCCTTTCAAAACCGATAAAACATCTCTCGATTTGATATTTTTCCTATACCTCTCACGGGTTTCCATTTATACATTCTATTCATCTCATCCTTTCATCATCTCAATCGGCGCACTCGAACATGATCTACCATCAAATATAGTAATTGATTCGGGTTAATTTCGCACTTAAGAAGCTTATTTTCTAGGAAATTTAGGATTTTATATTATATTTTCAGTAATTAGGCCTTAGGAATAAATATTAATAAAATAAATGTTTTTTAACACATTTTGTAAGTGTTGTGACCTAATAGGTAGACACGAGCCTTAGGTCATGCTAATATGTTCAATTTAGTGTGTAGGATGATGATATAAAGGCTCAATTGACATGGAAGCAAGGGACGAGTGATGCACAAGCTTCCCAGGACATCAAAGCACAAAACGAATGACACAAGGCCCAATTGCATGGTGCGACACAGGTCGACTTCCTGCCCAAGTAATTCAGGGTTATTTTCATCTACACGATCAACTTTATATGAAAACCTAGGACATGCTGAAAACCTAATTTGGACTGCCAATACTTCTATAAATAAGACATTAGTGGTTTGATGTAACTAAGTCATCCTAAAAGCTTTAAAAAACCCTAGTTATTTAGGAGTAGGATTAAATTATTTTTCTTTTAGCTTTTCAATACTCTTTTGTTTTCCTATTGAAATCAGTTTTGATTCAAGAGTTTATTTATTTAATTAAAGTATTTTAGTTTATTTTCTTTTGTATTCGATTTAATTCTTTATTCCAAACAAGCGATTTGCTACTTTATTCCCTATTCGAGATTCAATCCATAATTATTCAAATTTCTTTTCTCTTTCAAACCGATCATGTTTTTTACATGATTTCTTCAATTGAGATTAAGATTATGAATAACATGAGTAGCTAAATCTCTTAGAGGAGATAAATAAGTGGATAGGGATGTGATTAACGAAGGATGTAGGGTTTCTCAAGAGGGATTAGTTGGTATGAATTATGCGTGCTTAAACCATTAGGATTGACAACTCTAGGAAGTTATCATAGGCTAGACGAGGTCGGGAGATAAGTCGAACCGAGTAAATCATAGTTTATCCTGGTTAAGAAAGTGAAGTCAGGAGGTAAACGAGTAACCAATCGATTAGTCAATTAGAGGCCAGAAGGTAATAATTGGTTAATCGATAGTTAATCCACCCTAATCCGAAGTTAGTTACAAACCCTAAAGTGAGTTAATCTTCCTTATTGGTTTATTGGTTTAATTCATTTGTTTATTTATTTTTATCTCATCAAATTATTTTAAGGTTTATCGTAATATAAGAATTACTTAGTACTATTTAGACTTATTATTGTAAAAAGGTTTTCATAATTTATTCCATCCTCCCTTGGGTACGATCCTTGAAATACTTGCGGACACCATCGTTCTCAATTCTTATATTTTTTTGGTGTCATATTTTACCATAAACGAAAGCTTGTTTATAGGCGGTCAGAAAACTGGTTCGGATATCAACTATCATGGGGCTAGAACTTTAGTCTGGTAAACCGCGCGGCCTTAGGTGATTCCTTAGGTTCAAATCCGTTTAAGTCACCCTAACACCCAAAAGATGAGAATTATTGATAGAAATTCTCTAAGGCCTCAAATAAAAGTGGAAGAAAATTCAAAGACAAATGAAGCTATGAACGAAAAAAAAGGTCATAGAAAAATAGCTCACACTAACTTTTTGAGTAAATGCTCTCAAAAGTATTTTATTACTTTGAAGGTTTACAACTGAGTGAATACAAATGAGGGAAAAGATCTCTATTTATAGTTGAGCTATCCCAAATCCAACAGTACAGATTAAGTTACATCGATGGTTAGATTTGTCCCTATCTACAAAATGAGAGTCCTAAGGGATTTAAACTCTATACATCTTTATCCCTTAGGATTTACATTAATTACCTTGATAATTCTAGTTTTACTAGAGTGCTTCTTTTGGCCACCAAAGCTTCAAGTAGATGGGCTTCTCTGTAACCCTCAAATCGGGCCTAGATGTTACGACCCAATCTGAGCAATTACATGAATCATGAAGAATTGTGAAAACATCTTTCATAAGAAAATCCATTTTTTCTCGAAAACACGTCATTTAGAAAATATTATGTTCATTTAAAAAAAGTATTTAATCCTTTTTATAAAAAAAATACTTGTATTATAATTTAGTTTCGAAAACATATTTGCAGTGGATAATATTTCTTAAAATCATTTAATGATCATTTGAAATGGTAATTCCAACATAAACAATCCATGCAATAGTTCTAAAACTTTAAAAAGAAATTTCCATGCTACAGTCAACAATTAAAATAAAGTCCCAAAAAGTTATAAAAAAAACCCCAAATCAAAGTCCATATAAATCCATAAGAAGGTATTAAGTTCAATATTTTATTAAATATTTATTTTCGAGAGCATCACCGAGAATCCACATCCAAGTCCTAATTATGAGGATTACTTGAGACATATGAGTAATATGGGTGAGCTTTAAAAGGCTCAGTGTGAGATCAAAACATAATGTATATATATAATATAACATGCTTTTCACATTTCACATTTTTCGTATAATCATGCTCATAATCTCACATAACACATAGTTTTTGATTTTACACATTTGCATCTAAACTTGCTCACATAATCACATATCACATATTATTCACTTTTATTTCACTTTGGCATGTTTTAACATATTTTTTATATTAAATCATGGATCTCATCGAAATATATATAACACATATTTAAGTCGTCAATAAATCAAATGAGCCATGTATCACATAACATAGAGATGATATTTATGCACATGTCATCATCACATACATCAAAAATTCATAATTCATAATTTCCATGAAACAATGATTTAGGATCACTTTCTTGGGTTTCCCGTTGATGGGTTTCTCAATTCCGCTTTGAGTACTTAGTGTGCTCTAAAATATTTTTTTAATAACATATTATTAAAAATTAATGTAACATTTTATACTCAAACTAAAGATGTAGATCCCACACCTTATTTAGAAGATCTGATTGCCTCAATCTTATTAGTGATTTCTATCTCTGTCGTGCCTGAACATGATATGTGAATTGTACAAGTATACACATTGAATCAAGTAATAAAGTGATAAGTGAGATTGTCTCCATTGGGATCAAATTAGGTATATAAATGTTCAAGTTATTATAATAAAGTTAAATTAATGTTAAAGCAAAATAATGATAAGAATGCAATGGTAAACAAAAGGAATATTAATGTGAACAATATGCGTAACTGATGAATAATTGAATATGTTATGGCAATGCAAAAGTAAAAATGCAATGGCAATTACAAAAATGATTATATGAATAATATGTAACTGAATAAGTAAACAACTAAAGATGCGATGGCAAAGCTACTACGGTAAGGAATAAGGGATATACGATGTCGATGTAGAAGGTCAGGATTACTAAGAATCTACCCTTACTATCAGTAATGCCTCGATAAAATCGTAATCAATCTATTGGTCAGAAGAGTTCTAAAATAGTTTGCTTCTTTCGAGAGAAAAAACCTCAAGTTACCTTGCCCGTGTCTATAGGACTTTAATACGGTACCTTGCATTGTTTCCTTCTGTATGAACACTGTTCTATTTCTAGAGTCTACTACAAGTATCGTTCGAGTACTTGCTCATATCATTCAATTTTGATCCAACTAATCCAACCTTTTCAGTATTAAATTAGTTTATGGGCATGATGCACAGTCGCCTATCTCTAGAGATTGCACACATAAATTTAGAAATAAAAACAATTGAATGAAATCGTAAATTAATTCAGATCTATGCTTCAACCCTTAAAGAAAATAAAGGTTTCATCATGTAATCCCATCCCTATGAGATTTAGCTCATGGGTTGGAAAATAAAATAAAAAACCAACATATTATTCAACATCATTTTCATCAAATCAATTCACAGAGAAATAGTTAAGAAATAACAGAAGAACGACTGGAAGACAACTTTCACGTGTCTAGTTCACATTCCAACAGCACAGTGTCCTATGGTGGCTGAGAGGGATTGCCTTTGTCTTCCTCTTTCTGTCTCTACTCAACCATTACCCTTTAGTTTCGCCTATGGATCTCCAACTTTTTTCGCTGTTAATGGTTTCCTCCTTTGGCTCTATATAGGCTTTTTCCCTAGGGTAAATCCAACAACCCAAGATATCTTCTCCTCTGTTTTAGATTTTCTTTTTGGTTTTAAATCCCCTCCTTTAGGGTAGGTGGTTATCAGCCCATGATCTCATGATCTTTTTTTTCTCTCTTTTTTAGGAAGATTTTCTAGTACAAGTAGAGTTGGGCTAAAACTGTTATGTGTTGAGTGTTGGCTCAGTCTTCCTGAAATTGCCACGACATTCGTGTTGGCAAACTGTCCAACCTTTTGCCATGACAAACCTTCATTGCTTTATTTCTTTCTCCGCATCCTGCACCTGCCAATTACGACCAAACAAATCCTTCCCGCAAACAAGTAAAAATAACATACAATAACATTTAAGCACAGTCAAATCTTCTTAATGTAATGCAATTAAAATTATGAATAGAATGTCTTCAAATGAAACTAAATTTACTTAAGCACAGACAATTAGCTAAGTCTAAAGGCATGAAATATAAATCTTTTCAAGAGTTATCACACTCCCAAACCTGAGTTATTGGTTATCCTTAAGCAAGATATGCATGAATGCATGAACGTAAGAATTGCCATAGCAACATAATCACCTTGGCATTTTGAGATCCTTAAGAGAGCATTTTTGTACTTCAGTTTTCAGCAATCTTCTATGTCTAAAAATTTGATCAAGTTTCATAAACATATTTAGCAAAGGCAATGCAAAAAAATATTACCCTAAAAGAAAGAAAAATCCTAAGTATTCATGCAATTTTCATTATAGCAAGTACCTTCTAATTTACTTAGTTCATCTTTAAACTAACTCAATTTTCCTTTTTTTTTCTCCGGCCTTATACATACTCAAATACATACATATCCATTTATTATGCCTTTTTTTCACTAGGGGATTCAACTCGTCACCTGATTCATTAACTTGAAATTATAATGGAGCATACACTAAATTGTCGAATACTCAATCATGTCACAATTTGAATAGTCACTCACGAAGCTAAGGATTTTGACTAAAAAGATGGATGGAGCAAACAACTACCTCTTTAGCTACTCAGCCCGTTACTATAGTGGAATGCCCCTAATTTTCTTTATTATATACTCTTACTCAAGCTCACCTTTCTAGTCAGCAACACGATGGAGTAAACAAAGTGGTGCTGACTTACTCAGCAATTCTAAGTATTGGAGTATTTGATGACATTTTTGTTAAAGAATTTTCTTAGACATTGCCACTTTATTAATTATTGAGTATTGCCATGTTACTAAATATAGCTTCAAGAGTCTCTAGTTTATCAAAAGAAACTTACTATGGATCAATTTTAATTGGAATTAGGACATCCTAATTTTAGGGATCAATTTACAAGAAAACTATCCTAAGCTAAAATCACCTAATCCTCTATCACAACTTTCTAAGTTTATAGAAGAATTAAGTTTCTCATTGAACATCACAGACAAAAATACACTAATCACAGTCTAAACAATTTTTTTAGTAGTTATATATGCTATGGTAAAATGAATGGCAAACGAAGAAAAATACTAAAACATGCATGCTCAATTATAAATCTAATGTAGTCTAGATGCACAATACACTCCCAAACCTAAGTGATGTATTGTCCTCAATGCATGTATAGATATGTAGCAGGAAACAAAAAGATAGATATGCATAGAAAATGTCATGGAAAAAGAAATAAAATGCATGAGACAGGGAAAGAAAACTTCCCCGGCTTGGACTGGAATATAGGTGTTTCATTCAGCCCTACGAGTGGATTTATAGGCACTGTGCTTGTCTATTAACTAAAGTAAATAAATAAAAGAAAAAGAAAAATAAATAAATAGATAACAAAACTGCTAACTCAAGCATCACAGAGATCAATGGATTGCTTGTCTCGTTCCACATGAGCAACCTAGTAGTGCTTCAAACGTTGTCTATTAACTTTAAATGTGACCCCCGTTTTCATGTCTCTGACATCAACATCTTCATAAGGATATATGTCTCTGAAAGGTTTATTTTGCTCCAGCAAAGTGCACAAGGGTTTAGATATCTTTGAACACTTCTTAAGGAATCTTCTATAAAATCCTGCATGTCCTAAAAAACTTCTAATACCCTTAACACTGGTGGGAGGTTCTTCTATAGAAGGTTTAGGAGGATTGAAAGAGCGATCTGATAAATCCAATGATTTAAAATTCTTTCCCAATCTATCCACAAACTGCTTGGTTTCCAATAGTTCACCAAGTTCCTCAAAACTTACTACATCACTCTGCTCAAGTGAGTTTTCATCAATATCAGAATTGCTGTGGAAAAATCTTGTGAATTCCTCCACTATTGTTTCTATCAATCCAATGGAACGACATTCTTCATTATCATAAACACATTTCAATACATTAAATAAATTGAACATGAGCTACTGATCATTCATCCTCGTGGTTAGTTCACCTTTCTGCACATCGATTAAAGTTTTACATGTAGCAAGAAAAGGTCTTCCAAGAATTATTGGCACATATTTATCAACTTCACATTCTAAAATAATGAAATCGGTTGGAAAAATAAACTTATCTACTCTTACCAGCACGTCTTCAATTTTACCTTCTGAATGTGCGTAAGACCGATCAGCTAGCTATTGCATGGCTGTTGTGGGTCTTGCCTTCTCAATTCCTAACTTTTTGAATATAGGCAGAGGAATTAGTTTTATACTTGCTCCTAAATTACAGAATGCCTTACGAACATAATAATTTCCAATTAAACATGGGATAGTGAAACTCCCTAGATCCTTCAACTTTGGAGGTAATTTATTCATCAACATTGCTATGCACCCTTCAGTGAGAGCAACAGTTCCAAATTCTCCCAATCTATTCTTCTTTGATAGTATATCCTTCATAAATTTCACGTCATTAGGCATTTGCTCCAAAGCTTCTACTAGCGGTATGTTGATATAGAGTTGTTTCAAGACCTCCAAAAATCTTTTGAACTAAACATCTTGTTAAGAATTATGGAATCGCTGAGGAAAAGATAGAAGTGGTCTTCCTTTAGATTGCTGATATTGTTTTGTTGTGGCATTCTTGTTGGCAACACGATCTGATTCTGCTGCAACATTCTATTGTTTACCCTTTTCAGGTACAATGTGCTTTTTATATGGCTCTAAGATCTTTACATGGTTGAGTCTCGTGTCCTCCTCTATCGTGGTACCTTGAACAACATTATCCAGCTGAGTCCCACTTCTAAAAGTGATAGCTTTGCACTGCTCATTCCCTTGTGCTCTCAAATTCTCGGTATCACTTGGCAATGCTCCTTGTGGCTTCGAATTTCAAGCATTTGCTATCTGCCCCACTTGATTCTCAAGAGCTCGTAGGGACGCAGCTTGACTCTCAATTATGGTATCATTCTTGGCCATAAATTCTTTCAACAAGTCTTTAAAAGATGATGATGATGACTAACCTTGTTGGACATTTTGCCTCGGCATAGGTTGATTATAACTAGGTCGTGCATTGATGGCATCCTATCTTGCAGTGTTATTAAAATTCCTCGTATAGTGATTCTTCCAACCAAAGTTTGGATGTTGTTTCCACCCTAGATTATAGGTGATGGAATAGGGATTATTATTCCAATTGAAATTACCCATGTAGCACACAGATGCTGGATTTAATGGGCATTCATAAAACACATGGTCTTCATCGCAATAAACACACGATTCTTGAACTATAGTTGATCTCTTCATTATTTTGATCATATTAGTTAAAGATGATACATGGGCAGTCAATAAAGTAATTGCATCAAGTTCCATGGTACCAGCAACTTTCTTACCTGTCGAAACTCTCGTAGTAGGATATTGATAATCATTGTTGGCAATCTTTTCCAAAATATCATATACTTTATTATAAGATTTATCCAAAAAAATACTATTGGCAGAGGCATCAACTACCATCATCGTATGCGCTTTCATTCCATTATAAATTATATTCATTTGTGTCCAGCGCTAGAATCCATGCAGAGGACATTTTCGAAGTAATTCTTTAAATCACTCCTAAGCTTCATATAATGTTTCATCCTTCAATTGTCGAAAAGATGTGATGTCATTTCTAAGCTTGGTATTCATATTTCGTGGATTATATTGTAGCAAAAATCTCTGGCAAAGATCATTCTATGATGCTACTGTTCCTGAATGGCAAAGTATTCAGTCATGCCCTTGCTCGGTCTCTCAAGGAGTATGGAAACAATTTAAGTCTCAGGGCATCTTCAGGAATACACTGTTGTCTAAACGAGTCACAAAACTCTAGAAAAATTCTTAAATGCAGTCTTAAATCTTCATTGGGTAGTCCACCAAATTGTCCTACTATTTGTAACATCTAAAACATTACCAGTTTTAGCTCAAACTAATGAGCTTGTATTTATGGTCTGACTATCCCTGGATTCATATAATCCAAAATTGGAACAAAATGCTCTCAAATTGGTCTCTCTTGATCATTTATCACCCTACGAATAGGAGGATTAGCATATTGACCATTCAGATTATCATTGAGACCAAGATAATTCCTATTTCTAGCCATTTTTCACAGTTCTTTCAACCTTCTTTGTAAAGTTCTCTCGATCTCTAGGTCAAAAGGATAGTCTTTGTTAGCAAGAATGCCTCTTCTCATGCACTAATGGAAAACCTATAGAAATTAAATATAACTAAGTTAAATAAACTAATAGAATTAAGTAAAATAACCAAACCAAATTACACAAAATTGTTAATCCCTGGCAACAGCGCCAAAAACCTGTCACGTATTAATATGATATGCGAATTGTGCAAGTATACACACTGGATCAAGTAATAAAGTGATAAGTGAGATTGTCTCCATAGGGATCGAATTAGGTATACAAATGGTCAAGTTATTATAATAAAGTTAGATTAATGTTAGAGTAAAATAATGATAAGAATGAAGCGGTAAACAAAAGGAATATTAATGTGAACAATATGTGTAACTAATGAATAATTGAAAATGCTATGGCAGTGCAAGAGTAAAAATGCAATGGCAATTAAGAAAATGAGTATATGAATAATATGTAACTGAACAAGTAAACAACTAAATGCAGTGGCAATTATGAAAATGATTATATGAATAATATATAACTGAACAAGTAAACAACAAAGGATGCGATGGCAAAGATGCTACAGCAAGGAATAAGGGATATACAATGTCGAGTTAGAAGGTCGAGATTACTAGGAATCTACCCTTATTGTCAGTAATGCCTAAGCAAAATCGTAATCAATCTACTACTCAGAAGAGTTCTAAAGTGGTCTGCTTCTTTTGAGAGCAAAAACCTCAAGTTTCCTTGCCCGTTTCTATAGGCCTTTAATACGGTTCCTTACATTATTTCCTTCTGTATGAACGCTGCTCTATGTCTAGAGCCTACTACAATTATTTGTCGAGTACTTACTCATATCATTCAATTTCGGTCCAACCAATCTAACCTTTTTAGAATTAAATTAGTTTATGGGCATACTGTACAGTCGTCTATGTCTAGGGATTGCACGCATACAATTTAGAAATAAAAACAATTGAATGAAATAGTAAATTAATTTAGATCTATACTTCAACCCTTAAAGAAAATAAAGGTTTCATCATGTAATCCCAACTCTATGAGATTTAGCTCATGGGTTGGAAAATAAAATTCAAAACCAACATATCATTCAACATTGTTTTCATCAAATCAGTTCACTAAGAAATAGTTAAGAAATAATAGAAAAATGACAGGAAGATAATTTTTGCATGTCCAGTTCACACTCCAGCGGCAAAGTGTCCTGTGGTGGTTGAGATGGACTGCCTTTGTCTTCCTCTTTCCATCTCTACTCAACCGCTACCCTTTAGTTTCGCCTATGGATCTCCACCTTTGTTCGTCATTAAGGGTTTCCTCCTTTGACTTTTTATAGGCTTTATCCCTAGACTAAATCCAACAACCCAAGATATCTTCTCCTCTTTTTTAATTTTTTTTTTTTGGTTTAAATTCCATTCCTTAAGGGTAGGTGGTTATCAACCTATGATCTCATGATCTTTTTTTTCTCTTTTTAGGCAGATTTTCTGGTACAAGTAAAGTTGGGACAAAACTGTTATGTGTTAAGTGTTGACTCAGTCTTCCTGGAATTTCCACATCATTCGTGTTGGCAAACTGTCCAACATTGTGCCACAACAAACCTTCATTCATTTATTTCTTTCTCCGTATCCTGCGCCTACCAATTACTACTAGACAAATCCTTCCCACAAATAAGTAAAAGTAACATATAATAACATTTAAGCACAATCCAGTCTTCTTAATGTAATGCAATGAAAATTACGAATGGAATGTCCTAAAATGCAACTAAATTTACTTAAGTACATGCTATTAGCTAGGTCTAAAGGCATGAAATATAACTCTTTTCAAGAGTTGACAATCTCGTAAGACAATCTAACAAAAAAATAACATTTCTTAATTAAGATCTCTTGATAATATTTTCATCACTTTAAAAATCGCTTAATAAAAGTCTCCTCAATGCTTACCACATGATCTAGGACTCTCAAAAGAAGGGTTTTCAATTCCAGAATTAGGGGTCTCCCCTTTGAATATTGTTCGACCCTTCAAGTTGATATGAAATCCTATTAGTACGATAATAATCAAATAATAAAATATTATAATGACACCATGACATTATACCAATAGGCCAAGTTGCGAAATCCCTAAGTGAAAGATTTACAATCCAAATAACCATACTTACACTTGATTTAATACAGAATGGTCGAATAATCGAGAAAGGAATGAGATTGGTGATTTGAGTGATCTAAAAATAATTGGTAGAGTGAAGAGAAAATGTGAGTTTTAATCACTAAAATAATTGGCAAACGAAAGAGGAAGAAAGAAAAAGAAGAATTTAGTCACCGGCGAGGACGACAATGGTGGTCTGATGGCGGTGACCTGGCAACGGAGGAGTGGTGGTCTGACAATAGAGGGCTATGAGGTCTCGGCGAAGGAGAAAGTGTGGGAAAAGGAAGAAAATATATAAGATAGAGGAGGAAAAAGAATCCGAGGTGGCTCGCGGCGGCAGTCACGACAGAGCACGATGATGGAAAGGAGGAGGAGCTAGAGGGGCGGTGCTAAAGGTGGCTAAAAGGACACTTGATGGTGGTACAAGGGTTTGTTGTGGTGGTGAAAAATTAAAAATTAAAGAAAAGAGAAGGTGTGTCTTTTTTCAAATGGAGAGAAAATGGAGATGCATGAAAGTGAAAAAAAAAAAGAATATGGGAGAAATGAGGGAGGTAGGGACTGCAATGGGTGTGTGTAATTTGGTCAACAGTGACTAGGTTCATTGAATCATAGCGAAAGGCAAGAAAGAAATGAAAGAGAAAGAGATGGAACATAGGAGCATAAAAGGGGATCATGGTTCCCAACTTAAGGCAAGTTTGACTCATAAAAGGGGAAGGGAATCAACCTATTTGAGGCAACTAAGGGGGGTTGGATGGCAATGCATTAGTGCACATGGAAAAATTGTATAAAAATATTAATTAAAAGAGTGTGAACATTAGGACTTGAATTTTGGACCCTTAATTTAGCTAAAAAGTCTCTAAACCACTAGACTACACACTCCTTTGCTTTCAATCATGCCCACATATTAATAAAAATATGGGATGTGACATTCTCCATATGTTTCACAAGTCGGGCCAATTCAAAAGGTCAAATGAGTCGCATTTAATTTGTTTACCTCTATGGGACATTTTGTGCATAATGGTCATAGGCTTTGATCCGCACCTGTAACAGTTATCCCTACTTGCTTCAAGAGTCACTGTGTCAAGAACAATAGCAACGACAAAACCCGAATGTAATTTTTCATTCTTTCCCTCGTCAACACTGCAATTTCTCAACCCCAAACCCCCTTGCAGACGACGACGGTTTCACTGACTTGAGTTAGGAATGGAGAACCTTTATTTGTTGAAAAGGTTGTTCGTTATAGAAATTTCTTGACCCTTTTCATAATTGATTTAAGTTTTTTTTATCGATGTTTTGGATTTAAAGACTTGAAACTGCATAGTCGGATTTCGAAGTAAAGTTTGTAAAGGAAAAAAGAAAAACTAAAGAAAAGAATGTTTCAACCTTTTGTCGTGGCAAATTATGGAGATTTTAGCTATAGGGAAGAAGGAGAAGGTGAAAAAAAGTAAAAAGATTAAAAATGGGTATTAGAAAACCATAATAGCAGTTGAACAACGAAGAAGAAGATGCAATACAATAGGAGATTTTTTTTTAAATAATTCTAGATTTGTAAAAGAATATTTTACTTTTCTTTCAAGATTTAATGATTTTAAAAATGTAACTTTTTATTTTAAATATTTTTTATTATGTTGTCATGTGTCAATATGTCATTGGGCTAGAATTATATATCAAATAAATAGAAAATTGAGAAAAAAATGAAAAATAATTGAAACATGTTGGCCATTAATTGGTCCACAATGCCACATCACTTACCGTAATGGGAGGGAGTAAGGTGTTTGACGGAAAATTGAGAACAACCCCCCCCCGAGTACCACATTGAGGAATGAGGAATAATTAAGGGGCAAATCGCTATTTAACCCTATTTTTAATACATATGTTTTAGTTTTTTATTTATAATTTATTTATGCTTTTTAAAATTTTAAATCGTTTTATATTTTTATCGAAAATGACTTTTAAAAAATATTTTTCCTTTTAAACTCTTAGAATTAGAACTAAATTGACAAATTTTGTAAATTTTGAGAGCTAAATTTATTGAATTTTTTAAAATTAGAACTAAAATGAAAAAATTTGTAAATATAGAGGGCTAAATTTGTTGATTTTTTTATGTTTAGTATCAAATTAATAAGATGTGTAAACATTGGAGGTTTAAATTTACTATTAAACTAATAAAAATGCCCAAATAGAACTATAGGCATAGTTACGTGATTATTTCTGTGGTTTACCCTTAAAATTTTAGCCGGTTTTCCCGCGAATCCCATTTCATCTTGACAGTAATAACAGGAAAAGAGGCAATCTATCTGCTTTCATGTTGTTTACATAAAACCCATGAACTGAAATCATTCCCATTTCTCCAAAATTGTAACTCACATCCAAGAACCCTATAGTTGCTTTCTTCTCCCTCTGAAATCTGCAATTTAAAAGATAACAATGGGTGTTTCTTGGACACGGCTCAAATCATTTCTGAAAGTACTTGTTTCTTGGATTCCAATGCCCACAAACCCCGCTACTTATCGAATGAATAGTCGAAATCTTTTCTTCTTGTGCCGCAATTGCAGAAACCACCTTCTCACCTTGGACAACCACATCATTACTGTAATAACTCTCTGTTGCTCTCTTTCTCTCATATGAATATAAAAAGATTCTTCTTTTACTACTGCAACTTCAGTTCTTGTTTGTGTTATTGGTTGTCCTTGATTGTTGTGTTGTACAGGCCAAGAATGATTAGAAGGAAGTTCATTGCTTAAAAGCTTTTATCTGTTGTTAGTGATGCGCTTTTAATGGCCTTAAACATCCATTGCCACATGTTTATCTTGAAAATCTCATTGAAAATATTCGTGCGAGAATCATTGTATGAGCAGGAGGTTGCTTTGTTCCAATCCTCTGTTTTTCCTTCTTCCAACAGATACAACTATAGAGATATATACACATATACATACATTATATATATTATATATCTTTATAAGTAGTCATCTTACTTTGAAACAAACTTTTCAGATAGAAGGGAGGGTGAATAGATTTTTCTGCCATAATGCGTAAGGTATTTGTCTCATTACATTCCATTGTCTAATAAAGTAAAATAGATATTATAGCTTAATCATCGTGGTTGCTTGATATTTGTAGTGTCAATGTGAAGACCGATCCTATATGGACTCATAGGCCCCTCTTTAATTTGCCAGCGGTGAAAGTCCGTTGCAATGGATGCAACAGGCACATTGGCGAGCAATTTGTAACTTATTTTCTATGTCTCTCTTTTGGTATTTCCGACATTGTTTATAAACAATATCTGATTATGCTCAATAAGATTAACTTATTTATTTGTCTTCTTGTCTTCAGTTTACGTTTGATGGTCATAGGCCTCTCCATCGTGTAATGGAAAGAAGTTATGTACTTCATGTGTGAGTATATATATATATATATTGGTTTTGAAATACTGAATCATAAGCCGACATTAGAATGAAAATGGGGTGGTTTCATGCAGAAACCGGTTGCTGTATTGGGATGGAACCCAGTTGATGAATGCACCACCACTCGGAGATAGGCGACAGAATCCCCCAACTGTAAGGATGCAAATTTTTATAACGGCGCTGGTTTTCAGTTTCATTTCAGGATTGATTTTTGGTTTTGTACTTTATTGGGTTCCTGAAATACTCATCAAAATATGAGAGTGCTATTATATTAGCTGTCGGATTTGGTAGTTTTTATGAATTTTATTGTCAAAGCCAACATTTTGTGGAGGGAAATTGATTGAAGTATCTTTGATATAGTTTAAAAACATTTGTTTTTGCTTTTCTTTTTCTGGTTTATTGTATTTATCTTAAAATTTAATATTTTATTGTAGCACTAATTTTTTAGGTTTGGTTGTATGTGTTAATTAAAATATATTATATTTATTTTAAAATTTGATACAAAATTTGTAATATTTCTAAAATAGGATGCTTGAGAAAGTGAAAATAAAATAAAATAAGTGTTCAATTATATTTAATTATTTCATAATTTTTTAAAAAATTGTAACATTTCATTATAAAATGATTACAAAATTAAAACACAATAAATTGATGTCATAATAAATTTAAAATTTTAAAATTAAATATTATAAAGATGATTTTTATTTAACTTTAATTTTTATTTTTAAGTAATATTAAAACAATTTAAAATTAAATATTTTAAAATAATAATTAATTAATATTCATTGTCAAAGTTTGCCACAATTTTTAAGTTTGTTTTAATTCAATTTTAAAAGATAAGTTTCTATATATGGTCATTAAAAGTAATTTTAAAATAATTAAAAATTTTAAATATATATATTTTAAATTAAATATGAAAGAATAAATCAAATAATGTTTATTAAAATTTTACGTAAATTAAAATATTTAAAAAGTTAACACTATTTTATACTTAATTTGTAATGGTACAAACTGAGTTACTATTAAAAACTAATAAACAAATTAAAATTAAATAAAACATGTTTACAAAAGGAGGTTTTGAATTAAACCAATGAATACAAAAATGTTTTTAAAATCAACCAAGAATTATTTATTTTATTAAAAATACTTTCAAAATTTTGAAATAATTAATTAATCATGAAAGCTATAATTCATAATTTAAAGGGAAGGACTAAATATAAAAATACAAAAAAATCAAATTGAGGGACTAAATTAAATCAATTATTAAATGTATGTGTAGTAAATAAAATAATTAAAATTTAAAAATATTGTTGAAATATTTTCAAGACTAAATTGCAAAACTGTTAATATCAACAAGGCCTAAAGATGTAAATAAAACATTAGTAGTTAAAAACCTCATATAAGAGCCATCTTTTATATAATTTATAAAATAAATCAACATTCCTTCAATATAATTTATAAAATAAATCAACATTCCTTCAAAAACAAAAATCTACATGTATCATATAATTTTTCTTAAAAATTATAATTTTGTACTTATACAAATAAATAATTGCCTAGATTCAGTCTAGATGTATATATGTTTTATTAATTTTAAATTTTTATATTTTAAATTTTTTAAATGGAATGCCACGTTAGTATGTCATGCCAATACATAATTTTTAATATTTTTACTACCATGACATGTCATGTCAATTTAATATTTTAACATGTCACATCGGGATCAAATGCGAGTTCAATAGATGAATTGTTTTCCTAAAACTTAATTGCATTTTTTCCGCTCAATTAACTCTTAAGCCAATTATATTTACTTTAATATTTTTAATAATTTTAAAATTTTAATCTTAATTTACTTTAATATTTTTGAACGGTAAACTTTTAAAATTTTAATCTTTATTTTAGAATTTACTTTAATATATTTTCTAAATTTTACACACATTTAGCCTATGCATAATTTACTTTAATCTTAATTATTTTTTAAAACTTATCTCAATATTTTTAATTTGAACAACTAATTTTATCTAAAATTTTTAAAAAATTTCTTAATATATAAATTATTTACCCAAATAGTAGTTTTAAAAATATAAACAAATAATAGGGTAACTAAATTTTGGGATAATTTAATGGAAAATAAAAAACTTTTAAAAAATAATTTACATAAAAAAAAACTTGCACCACTTGTTGCTAGGGGTGAGCATTCGGTCGAATCGAATCGAAAATTTTTTAGTTAATCGAGTTTTCGAATCTCATTTTATCATCCTAACTTTATTTGAATTTTTCTCGAATCGAGTCGAGTGAGATGGAATTCGAATCGAATCGAATCGAATATATTTGTTCGAGTTAAATTTTAAAAAATAATTTTGGGTTCTTGTAACCATTGTCACCCATCGTAATAAAATTTGCCCACCTTAATCAAATTTTTTATTAACTTTCATCACCTCATAATTTATTTATTAATTTTTATTATACTGGTTAGCTTCTTTGCTTGCTTAGTTGTTTCAATTATCTTTAGATTCTTGTCACTTTGTATTTTGGAATTAAAAAATATATTAAATGTAAAAATATGATTTTTAATAAAATTTATTTTAAAAATAAAATGTGAAATTTATACCAATATAAAATTTTAACACGAATATTTTATGGAATAATTAATAATTCAATTTTAATATAAATATTCAATATGACTAAACAATTCAATAATATAAATAATATAAAATGTGAAATTTAATTTAATAATATAAATAGTAGATATAAATAAAATTATTACTATTTATGTTTAGTGATTTTTTTTGGGATAATTTTGATTTTTTATTTGAGATTAAAGGGTGAGAAGTAAAAGTTTAGAGGAAAAATAAAAAGTTTTGGGGAATAAAGTTTGAGGGAAAGTAAATAGGGGAGTAAAATTTTGGAGGGAAAATATTAAAAAAAAATTGGAGGGGGGAGGGTTTGGGATAGATGGGAGGTGAGATGGGAAGGGAATAAAAGTTTTAGGGAAAAAGTGAGAGGGAGTAAAAATTTTGGGGGAAAATAAAAGGTTTTGAGGGTTTTTGGAAGTAAAATTTTTAGAAAAAGCAAATGGGAGAGTAAAATTTTGGTGGGAAATAAATTTTGGGTAGATTGGGGGGTTGGGAGGGGAGTAAAAGTTTTGGGGGGAAAGTGGGAAGGAGTAAAAGTTTTGAAGGAAAAGTAAAAAGATTTGGGAGTTTGGGGTAAAAATGTAAAATATTATAGTTTGATATTCGAATTATTCGAATTCGAAAACTCAACTCGATTCGAACTCGAAATTCGAAAAAAAAATTCGAGTTGATTCGAATAACTCGATTAATTGAAATAACTTGATTCGTTTAACTCGAAATTCGAATTTTTTTTCGATTTTTTCAAGTCGAATCGAGTTTTGCTCACCCCTACTTGTTGCAAATCTAATTTGTGTACTTTGTTATATTATATATACTAATTTTCTTACCTATATGATACATGAATAATTCGTACTTTAAAAATATGCGAGTATTTTGTAGATATTAGGATTTATTTGAAATTAATATATTTTTGGAAGAGAAATATTATTAATAGTTATTTTTTATTTAGAATGTACTACGTGTCTTAACTTGAATAGAACAGTGGTTAAAGCTTTTATCAAATACTTATTTAGCATAAATTGAACCTTATTACCCCATCTCCTACTCCTAATTGTATAAAAAAAAGTGATTAGGTGTTTATATTAGTTGTAACTGAAAACTAAGATTCCTGTGGGTCGGATTTGCAAAAGAAAATGGAATGTAATAAATAAATATGATAATAACTAAAAATATGTAGTGTATTAATATAAATAAAAATAAGAGATGAATTTTATATTAGTTAACGTTTGAATGAATTAGCATTTAGGCGGGGTAATATTTTTTAAAGTAAAATATTCAACATTAAAAACGAATAGTAGTGTATTAAAAAACTAATTACATAGTAGAGGAATAAATAACTTAATATTACTAAAACCGTTTAAATATTAAATTAGATTTGGTTTCTTTATATATATAATTAATTTTATATTCATTACATTTTTAATATATGGTTTTAAAATATATAAACAAATAATAAAATATTTTTAGAAAAATTACAAGCAATATCATTAAAATTTAGAATTAATATGCATAAAATTTATTTAAAATAATTTATTTTAAAAATTAATTAACTAATAATAAAAATTGTAAAGGTAAAATTATTTTATTTTAAATAATTCATTTAAAATTGATTTAGACATTGTTTGAATCTTTTAAATTATCTTAACAATATAGATGTAGGATAAAATATAAGTTTTCGTCTTAAAATTTTATTATGTTGTTAAATAAATTTTAAAATTTCAAACGTAATTGGAAATTTTGAAGGAGTGAAAACCGACTTCAAATACTTCATCAACTAACTCTAGACGATGGTGGAGTAATTTTACCCTATCCTAAAACGTATTTTAAAATTAATTTTAAGGACAAAATTTTGATTTTTATTTTTAAACAAAGCAAGGAAATTTTAATCAAATTTCAAAATATGAATTGTTGTCAACAATTGTTTCATTTACTTTAGGAATCATATCAAGTATGAAGCAAATAACATTTTAAATACTTTAAAATGAAAATAAAAACTATCATTTTATATTCCTAAACTAATTTTGCCTATACACTCAAAGTATATATCAGAGTTTATCTTATATTTTGCAATTTGTTTTTGATGTATATTAACTTCTGCATCACCCTTGGATTTTCGATTTGTTTGAAGCCCAAATTTGTTCCCTTGATACTTTGAAATAATTAAAAAGGATGGATAAAACGAATTAAATTTTTAAAAAATCCATACAACACTTAAATCACATATTAGTATATTAATATAATTGATAATATTACATATTAGAATACTTCACGTGCAACTAATATATATTATATAGACTAATATCAATTATGTATATTAATACTATTAGTATAATTACATTAATGTAATTTATTTTAATATAATATACTCATTAGTCATGTAATATTATTATAATATTTGTATACATATACTCAGGGACCAATGGGAACTTCTAAATCCAAATAACATTTTTTAATGTAAAAATTGTCAATTCTTCTTTAATAATTTTTTCTTATCAAACAAATCAATTTAATGTTTTTAAAAATCATGAACGATTTAACTGTAAAAAATAAAATAAAAAATCATACTATATAAAATTAAATATTTCTTCCCAATATGCAAAAAAGAATAACTAATACTATACTAAAAATTTTATTAATATCATGATTATTCCAAAAATTAAATTAAAAAAACTTGGCCTTAATCCTATTTTTCAATGGTAGGCATCCTAAATTGCACCCTCCACTTTTTCATAAGATCAAACTCATCAATGATAGAATTTGTTGAAAATTCTCAAGCAATCTCTTTTTTGATGTATGCCACCAAGTAAGTTGAAAGAAAATCATCCTCCATTTTGTTGTTAAGCCTTGTCTTCACAATTTTCATAGCTGATAATGCTCATTCAGTTGTTGCAGTAGATACGGGAAAAGTTAGCACAAAACGAATAATTCTATGAAGAAGAGGATAAATATTTGACTTATTTGTCTTAGTTAGACTCGGCACCTTATCAGAGGAAGATAATTCCTTAGCAAGACATACAAATCAAAATACAAGAAAGTTACTAACCTAATATGTATGGGTATGAGCCAAATCAATTAATTCTAGAATTTGATTTTAAAGTCCATATAGAGTCTCTAAGTTTAGTCTTTCAAAGCTTATCATATATTAATATTTGATTATTATTAAAGTTATATAATTAAAGACTGAAAAATACTTTGTTAATATAAAGTATAACCTTACGGCTTAAAGAGACGAATTATATGAAATACAATTTGGTTAATGGGACGAATGTTATACAATGTGGACATCAAATTTAAAATACATGATAATTTATATATAAAATTAAAAATCTGAAAATTCCAAGGGTAGCCATCCCTGCATATACTCGTATATGTTGAATATATGTATATTCTGCTTAGCCCATATATAATAATTGATTATAATATAATATATATTATTAGTAATTATATAAATATTATTTTAAAATCAATATATGCGTATTAATAATTAGTTATCATTATCGTAAACAATATAATTATAAATAATAGTTTAAAATAGTATTGATTAATAATTTTATATAAATATTTAACGGGTATTAATAATTTTATATATAATATTTATTTTTAAAAATACCAATAAATAATATTAAGTTTTGCATAATTTATTAGTACATAAATTACGAGAAATTATTTTATGAACTTTTCTCCCCACTTTATATATGGTCCTATCCAATTATTTTATGTCACATCAACAACTTTGTTCAACTCAAATTTAAAAGATTAAAACAATTTCCACCTCAGATTTTGGGTTATTCAATTTCTTGAAGATTTGATTTTCCTGATTTTTTTCCTTTCTCTCATCGTCTCTTCACTGTTAGAAGAAAAAAATTTAGGGTTTTGATGATTTTCCTAATTTTTTCCTTTCTTTATCGTCTTTTCGTTGTTAGAAAAAAAGAATTTAAGGTTTTGGACAATTCAACATCAGTAATAGAAGGATTACAGGTTGAGCAAAAAGATGGAGGGATTATAGAATCTAGTTCATTTCTATTTTTAGTGATTAAAATAAATGGTTTTAATCTTTTCATTCAACTATGAAATAGTTATTGAATTTAGTTTATAACGGTTTTATTTTATTTTATTGGTATATATTTGTCGGTTAATTTAAAACATATGTTCCTATTAATTTGTCCAAATTTTAGATTTTATAATTGTTCGTTTTGTTAATTATCACTAAAGCAAAAAAGAAATATAAATTTCAAGTTTTCAACCGAAAATGAAAAAAAAGTCATTTTTTACATTTTGAATGCAGTCAAAAGTCAAAACTCCAATGTTTTTTAATTGTTGAAAGAAAACGAAGGAAGTGCTACTACTAACTTTACTAGTGGCACTTTCTCACTAAAACTCATATATTTTTTCCATCACTTTCCCTAGATTTTTTAAGTACCCAACAATAAAGAAATACCTAGAAAACCAACATAGCCAAGAGGTCAGTTAACATCTTGTTTGTTTTGTGTTTTAGGTTTTGGTTTATACCCAGATTGATATAGGTTTAAATTTTCTTTTACCTTTTTACTTGGAATTTGTTTTACTCAGGAATTGGGTGTTTGGATCATGTGATCGAAACTTTAGTTTCTGTTTGGTTGATTAAAAAGTGAAAGAGCAAAAAGAAAATGTAAGGTCTTTTTCGAGTTTGAGGTGAACGAGAAATGTTTTATAATTTTGTCTTTTTTTTTTTACTTTTTATAATTTTGCACGATATACAGGTGAACGATAAATTTTTTTACGAATCTTCTATACCCCATCATCTATGCTCGCTATTGTCGCGTGTGGATGTGTAATGCGAATGTGCAAGTATACACGTCGAATCAAGTAATAAAGTGATGAGTGAGTATCATCTCTACAATGATCGAAATTGATTAAAAAATGGTTATGCTATTACTATGAGATTGACTAATTAAACTGTGCAAAAGAAACAAATGACAAATTGATGAAAAAAATTAATGAATGGATTAATAAAATCAATTATGAATGAAAAATGCTAGGGCAATTGAAATGCTATGGCAATTCTCAAAGAATAATTGATGAAGATTTGTACTGTTGAATGATAAAGGTCGAAATTACTCATGTTTTATTTTTATTTCATAATAATTCCATAGCAAAATCTTGACTATTCTACTGTTCAAGGATTCACTACTACATCAGTATCAAAAATAGAGAAAGTACCGGTAATAACATCTGGCGCAGAAGCTTCCTCTCGTGCACATATAGCATAAACCCTAGCTGGTGCTCGTGCTTCGAATCTCACAGCAAAGTCTTTTGTTCAACCAAGGCTACCACTCATATTTCTAGGATTATAAGGTGGTCTACCTCTCACAGCAATGTTGCTTGGCCTCGAAGTTTGGACATTCTCTTTCTCAAATTTCTCTGGGCAATCTCTAAGATAGTGGTCTAAGGAACCACACTTGAAACAAACTCCATTCTTCAGTCGACACTCACCATAATGTGGTATTTTACAATGCTCGCACTCGGGCCAAACATTTCTAACACTACCCACCCTTGCTACGGGTGTAGTTTAAGGGTTAGGACTTAAACGTCGATTGCCTCTGTGTCCACTAAAGTACCTCACTAAAGCTGTAGAACGGTTGTGATTTTCTTTTGATCTCTTAGATGCTGATTGATATGACTTTCCAGTCGATCTCTTTACCGAGTCTCTAGCTTCAAAATCAGCATGTCTTTTCTCTTTACTCAACTTTTCGGCTTTGTGCGCTCGATCAACTAAGAAAACAAATTCTTTTAGCTCAAGAATTCCAACTAGAAGCTTTATGTCCTCATTTAACCCTTCTTCGAATCTTTTACACATAGCAGTCTCAGTTAGGATATATTCATGAGCATATTTACTCAGTCTGACAAACTCTCGCTCGTACTCTAACACAATTATACAGCCCTATTTGAGCTCAAGAAATTCTTTACGTTTTGATCCAGAAATCTTTGACTAATGTATTTCCTTCGAAACTCAATTTGAAAGAACTTTTAGGTGATCCACTCTCTCGGCACAACAAAAATCAACCTATTCCACCACTGGTAAGCTGAATCTTTGAACAAAGATACTGCACACTTAACACATTCAGCCCTTGAATAAGACAATTAATCAAAAATTCTGATTGTATTCTTTAACCAAAATTCTGCTATCTCGGGATCATATTCAGCAGTAGCTCAGAATACTTCAGCCTTGTATTTATGAATCTTATCAACAGGTGGCTTACAAACTCGTATAGGTTCCAAACCTTGAGGAATAATGGGAACCAAATGGGGAGCAGGAAGGGTGGAGGTTGTTGAGCAGCCGGGTTCGTTTGTACGAACATGGTAAACCATTCTTTCATAATCTGGAAGAAGGCTTCCTTAGCCTCTCCTACTCGGCCCTCAGATACAAGCCTTGTACCACTCGATGCTACTCTGTGAATGGAGGCTTGATCGTTACTCTCAACTTCATTGGAGTCAGCTCGGTTGGATGTCATTGCTATATGAAAACATATTTTAAAACGATCAAGAGATATCACACTATCACAGGTTATATAATGGCATGTATAGCTAGACTCGTACACACTATGTTTAGTCCAAGAATTGACTAAATCGTAGCTTTGATACCAATAAATGTAACACCCCTAATCCATATTCGTCGCCGAAATAGAGTTACGGAGCATTACCAGAGTTTACAAATCAAACGGACAGAAATTTCAAACATTTCATATCATATCAATAAACATATTGAAACTAAGTCAAAAATACATATTGTCCCTTATACGAGCCTTTAAGGCCCTAAATATGCATTAGAAACAAGTCTGGACTAAATCGAAAACTTAGAGAATTTTTCAAAAAAATTGAAAATTTTGAACATTGCAGGGGTCACATGGCCGTGTGACTCACACGGTCAAGAAACTCGCCTGTGTCTCAGGCCGTGTGGGAATTCGAAGTAGGAATACACGGCCGTGTCGCAGACCATGTAACTCATTGACTTGGTCATACGGCCAAGCCACACCCCCGTCTGCTAGACCGTGTACCCTTCGAAATAACCTTACATGCCCATGTGCCAAGCCATGTGCTAGGTCGTGTAACAGCCTAACTTGCAACCCTTTGAAAGCTACAAGGGATACAAGGCCGTGTTGCCTGGCCGTGTGTCACACATGGCTGAGACAAATGCCCATGCCGCCTGGCCGTGGTCACACTCGGTTGAGACACACACCTGTGTCTTTGCCCGTGTGGATGGAAATATGCCATTTTACAAGCCATTTTTCTCACCCAACTTGTCATGTACCTAAAACCAAAAATGCATATATGCACAAGCCATAACAATGCACCAAAATCATGCATAATCAAGTCGTATTCATAGGGTATAATGTTATACGACCAATATGCCCTTAGGCACCTCAAATGAAAAAAATATAAACATGTACAATCATGTAATCCATTTGGCCAAAATAATCAACTAAATTGCAATCAAGATTGCATCAACTTAAGTTATTAAATTAACTTACCACAGGCTATCAATTAGTACCAATTATGCCATTCAACCACTAGCATCTAAAACCATATAAGCCATTAAAACATAGTGGTATTTCACATCAATTCCAAACATCAACCATTAGAAAGTTAATATTCACATGCCATATACTAAGTTCATCTCATCATCAAAGTGCCAAATCACAAGCCAAAACAAATGACCATTTCAACAACCAAAATAAATACCTATACATGCCATTATAACCAAAATTAAAACAACCGAATGTACCAAAGAGCCGATGGATAGTGTGATATAGCTGCAACAAGCTTCCAACCCGAACGAGCTCTCGATTCTCTATAAGAAACAGAAAATAACACAGATTAAGCATTTAAGCTTAGTAAGTTTGTATTACATAGAACATAATTTACCATTTAGTCACATAATAGGTAAGTAAACATAGCATATCCCAACATAACTTGGCCAAATGCCTAAGCACATATACATCAACCATGTTAGCCATGTAAATACATATATAAACCAATAATCATCGATCAACACAACAATTGATTAAGTTTCATATGCATGTACCATCCAATTCAAATTTCATATACCATGTAACAATATTTCCATGTAATTCATATATGTTCTTGTAATAGTCCATATTGAAATCTTACCAATTCATATCAGAATATGTCCCATTGAACCATTTATAATACCGTTAGATACCCAGGATAGCTCACACATAATTTGCTAAATCCTATAACCGTAATCCGTCAAATCTTGTACATGTATGCTCACACGAGCTGTAATCGGTATGCTCTCACGAGTTGTGGGTTGGAACGTCGCTACACGATGCTGCTCACACAATCTGTGGAGTATCCACAACACATGCCAGACCATAGCCATCAGTAGGACGTTTGGCACCAGCACCCAAATAATTAAACCCTAATGACATGTCATTTGTATCCTACGTATTCCTAAGGTTCAAACAAGGCTCGGTAATTATCGTACGTCGTTGGATATGCAGTCGGTATATATGTATGACATTCCATAAAACATGTATAATTCGATTACAAACATATATACACAATTTAATTACACGAACTTAGCTCGACGAGTATACGTAGATACGGAGGCGATTAATCCGAGACTTTCTCTTTGCCCCGAAATAAAGCCATACGAGGTATGTTTTGATCTATATGGATAAATTTAACTCAATTTAATATATAAATCATTTAATTTAGCCAAAAATTATATTTTGGAAAAATTACCATTTTGCTTCTATACTTTTAATTTCTTTGCAATTTAGTCCCTAGCTCATAAAAATGGAAATTCATGAATTTCCACCACAACCCACTATAGCCGAATACCAATTAGGTCCCTAAAAAGCTGTATCTTTCATTTTTTTCACAATTTCACCATGAAAAAATTTCAATTTTTTAATTTAATCCCTATTTGACAATTTCATCAAAAACCTCTTTTCAAAAGTTGTTTATCTAACAACAACCATCTGTTTTCTAACATCAAACATCAAAACTCATGTATATTCAACAATAGAAAAACCATAATAGTTTCACAAATTAGTTATAGAGCTACCTAGATTAAGCTACAACGATCCCGAAAGCATAGAAATCATCAAAAACAAGACAAAAATACATACCAATGCAAGGGAAAATAGGGTTGATGAAACTTCACGCTCTTATGGCTAATCTTTCCTTTAATTTCAATTGAGAAAGATGAAAAAAAGGTGATGGCTTTGTTTAATTTGATTAATTTTATCATTATTTACCTATTTACTAATTTAACCTTTAAGAACATTAAAATTACACAATTTCCAAGCCATGTACATCCAATATCACTATTTATGGTCAAATTACTATATAAGGACTTTCACTTTAAATTTCTATAGCTATTTAATACCTTTAGCTATTAGAACTCAACTTTTGCACTTTACGCGAGTTAGTCCTTTTTATCAAATTGAGCATGTAAACGGTAAATTTTCTTAACAAAATTTTTATACAGTGTTACTATCATATTGTAGGCAATAAAATAATAATAAAATGAATTTTTTAATTTCGTATTTGTGGTTCCAAAACCACTTTTTTGGTTTTATTGAGGGCTTTTACAATGAATGCATGAAACATATGTTATAAAATGAAAAAATTTCAAATAAAAATAAAAGCAAAAGCTTGGAAGGAATTTGGGTTACCCTAATTGGGTTGGGTTGATTTTCTAGCAGCGTGCTTGTAGTGTTGCTTCCTTTCCACTTCACCAACATCATCTTGAACTGATTTCCCAACAGTTTGTTTGTAGTGTTTTCTTTCTATCTGGTTAATTGGCACATCATCATTATCATCATCAGTATCTGACTTTTTGAGATCATCAATCAGTTGATGAACCGTACGCTCTTGCTCGACCATGGGTGTAGTGAATTTTGGTGTAATGGCAGGTGTAGAAGTTTGAGTCATCTCAGCTTTACCCTTATCAGATTCAACATGCATGGATTTAGTTTTCTCCTTATATCCCACTTTTTCTGTGTTCTTCTTCTCTACAGTGGCTTCTTCTCCATCTTCATTATAATCTTTTGGCTCCAAAAACAATTCTTTAGGAAAAATAAGGAATGTAGGCATAGGTCGGGAAAAGTTCTTTTGAAGAGATTTCTTAATGGCTTTGTCCCGTCGTCTAACATATCCCCAAAATAAAGCCATTTCTTCTTGAGCTTGTACAAAATAAGTGACTATCCTCAATTTTTATTTTTCTATCATTCAAAATTGTTGTTGCAACATCTCAAGATCATTAATCACTTTCTACTCAAAGCACGACGGGTACGAAACCTGGTAAAAATATTCTAATGTAGAAATTTCAGTACTGATTTGGCATAATTCATTGGTAGAGCAACAGCCTCAACCCACTTGGAGACATAATCAACAACTATAAGTACATATAGATTTCCTTAAGAAGGTGGAAATGGACCCATAAAATCAATTCCCCATACGTCAAATAGTTCCACTTTTAAAATAGTTTGCAAGGGCATTCCATACCTACTCGATAGATTTCCAGTTCTTTGATAGCGATCGTAAGCTTGAAAAAATTTATGAGCATCTTTAAACATGTTTGGCCAATAAAAACTAGATTGGATAAATTTTGTAGTAGTTCTCATTCCTCTAAAGTGTCCTACATACAGTGCTGAATGACAATGATATAAAATACTTTGAATCTCATCATCCGAAACACACCTCTAAATTATCTGGTTTGCATACTGTTTGAGTAAAATGACTCATCCCAATAATATTGCTTGGCATCATGGACAAATTTCCTTCATCTTTGATTTGTGAGCTCAGGTGGCAGCAATCTACTAACCAAAAAATTTACGATATCGGCATACCATAGTAATGCCATGGCAACTAACATTTGCTTATCTGGGAAATCATCCTGAATGCGCTGAATATTACCGCATTCATTTCTTGCTTCAATTCGAGACAAGTGATTAGCCACTTGATTTTTTGTGCCTTTCCTATCTCTAATTTCCAGATCAAATTCCTACAGAAGTAGTATCCATCGAATTAATCTAGGCTTGGTATCTTTCTTGGTCACCAAGTACTTAATAGCAGAGTAGTCTGTATAAATCGTAACTTTGTTGCCCATTAAATAAGCTCTAAATTTTTCGAAGGCAAATACCACAACTAACAAATCCTTATCAGTGGTGGTTTAATTGAGCTATGAATCTATTAATGTACGACTTGCGTAGTAGATAACTTGAAATACATTGTCCTTTTTTTTCCCAAGTACTACCCATATAGCAAAATAACTAGCATCGCACATAAGTTCGAAAGGTAAAGTCCAATATGGTGCTATGACTATTGGTGTTGTGACTAGTCACTTTTTAAATTCCTCAAATGATTGTAAGCACGGCTCATCAAAATTGAAAGATCTGTTATGTTCTAACAATGTACATAGGGGTTTGGATATTTTCGAAAAATCTTTGATAAACCATCGATAAAATCCTAAATGACAAAGAAAACTGAAAATATCTTTAACTGTTGAGGGTGGTGGCAATTTCTCAATAACTTCAATTTTCGTTTTGTTGGCGACAATGCCTTGCTGCGAAATTTTATGTCTCAGAATAATGCCTTCACAGACCATGAAGTGACATTTCTCCCAACTGAAAACAAGGTTGATTTCTTCACACTGACAAATAACTAACTCCAGATTTTTAAACAATCTTCAAAAGTATCGCCAAACAGTGAGAAATCATCCATAAAAACCTCTAAAAGTTTCTCCACCATGTCTGAAAATATTGCCATCATGCAATGTTGAAATGTTGCAGGGGCATTGCATAATCCAAATGGCATTCGTCAAAACGCAAAAGTTTCATAAGGACATGTGAATGTGGTCTTCTCTTAATCAGTAAGAGCTATGGCAATTTGGTTGTACCCCGAATAACCATCCAGAAAAAAATAGAAGGCTTCCCCGCTAATCTATCTAACATTTGATCGATAAATGGCAGAGGAAAATGACCATTCTTTGTTGTTTTTTTAAGTTTGATAGTCCATAGAAACCCTCCATCCTGTGACAGTACGAGTAGGAATGAGTTTATTGTTATCATTACTTACCACGGTGACACCCCCTCTTTTAGGTACACATTAAATAGGGCTCACCCAAGAACTATCAGAAATTGGGTATATAATTCCAACATCCAGCCATTTGATAATCTCCTTTTTGACAAATTCCTTCATAATGGGATTCAGTCTTCTCTACTACTTAATAGATTTGCCATGGCAACCCTCTAATAATACCTTGTGCATGCAGATTGCCGGTCTGATTCCTTTGATATCCGCAATCGTCCACCCTAATACCTTCTTAGATTTCTTTAAAACTTTCAACAATTGAGCCTCTTGATCTAATGTCAATGCCGCAGAGATAACTACTGTCAATGTGTTGTTATCTCCTAAGTAAGCATACTTCAGATGTACTGGAAAAGGCTTCAATTTCAATGTAGGAAGATCTTCTATGGATGGTCGAAGAGGTTTAAAAGAACAATCCGATAAATTTAATGATTTGAACCTTCTCCTTGATCCATTCTCAATTTGCCTAGCTTCCATCAGTTCACCAAGCTCTTCAATCATTTCTGCTTCGATTAACTCAAATGAGTCTGAATCATCATTAGAATGACTGTGATAAAATTATGCAAATTCTTCCTGAACTATTATGTCAACAATCTCAACAGCGTGACATTTTTCATCTCTATCTGCACACTTCATAGCATCGTAAACATTAAAGGTCATCTACTGGTCATAAACTATCATTGTTGATTCACCTTTTTTCACATCAATTAATGTTCTACCAATTGCTAGAAAAGGTCTGCCAAGTATGATTGGTACCTCTTTATTAGCCTCACATTCAAGAATAATAAATTCTGCTGGAAAAATAAATTTGTCAACTATAACAGCCTGGTTTAGACCCTAGTCGAACAGTGGTTTTGGGACCACAAATCTGAGTCAAAAATTATTTTTATATTATTTTGTGTGTTTATAACATGTGAATTAATATATGTGAAAATTTCGTGAATTAATTTTATTGATTGGTTGTCTAATTTGATAAAAAGACTTAATCGCGTAAGTGAAAAATTTGAGGTCTATTTGTTAAAGGCATCAAATTGATATAAAATGGAAATGTGGAGCACATGTATGTCAATTATGCCATTAATAATAGTGGTGGGCAATATTGAACAAGGTTAGGTGAATTTTAATGATAATGCATTAAGGGCATAATGGTAAAACATGAATTATTGTTAATAAAGTTAAAATAAGACAAAATGTTCATATTTCTCATGCATTCCACCACAAAATATTGAAGAAATAAATAACCATTAAAGCATTTTAGGTTTTGGCACACTCATAACTCAATTAAGGTATGTTTTGAGCTCGATTTTTGAGGATTTTTACGTTTTTGAGATCGTTGCTTTGTATTCTAGCTAGCCCGTGTCCTAATTTTTGAATTGGTTGATGAATTTGTGAGTTGCCATTGATGATAGCTTGATGTTTTTGTTGTTTGATGATGAAAAATAAATATTTCTTGATAGATTATTAAATTTTGTTAAGTAATTTTTTATAAAAATCCAAATTAGGGATTTATTTGTGAAATTTGTAAATTTAGGGGTTGAAATGTGAAATAAATGAAATAAATGGGCTACTATGAACCTTAGTAAAATTTGGCTATATTTGGGTTTAGTGAAATTTTGTGTATTTTGTGTTATTTTGAAATAGGGACTAAATTCAGAAAATATGAAATGTTAGGGGCTAAAATGCAAAATGCCAAAATTATGTATTTTTGAATGAATTTGAGTGAATATGTTATTAAAAAAAAGTCAAATTTTAATTAATTTAGATTAAGAGAGAAAGAAATCAGATTTGGATCGGGGGAAGTCGAAAGTTGTCGAATAGTGGTTCTAGTCCACTCATTTTCATACGAGGTAAGTTCATAAGTAAATAAATGTTGTAAATTTTGAATGTATATGTTTTAAATATGTCGAATTGGTATGTATATATATTTGACATATTGTCGAATTGTTATAAGCATGGTGTGACTTGTTTCGAGCTCGAATCGATCGAATTACGACGTCCGAAAGCCCCGTACGAACCATAGGAATAGTTAGGATACATATGTCATGACATAGGATTCCGATATGAGATTTCGTATAAGACCACATCTGGGACATTGGCATCGATTTGAGACTTTTGTGTAAGACCCTGTCTAGGATAGTGACATCAATATTTGATTACATGTAAGACCACGTCTGGGACGTTGGCATTGTACGAGCTTTATGAGCTATCCGAGTATTCTTATTGATTCTGAATGGTTCAACGGGCAATGTCAAGATGAGACGAATGTGAATTTGAGTTAAATGGCTTAGGTACTTATAAGGTTTAAATGTTCATGAAAGTAAAGGTAAGTAAAGTACTTACATGATTATATGAATTTGCAAGCATGATAAATGTATATGTGGTAAATATTTGCTTGATTGGCCTTGTTAAATTGAATTATGTATGTTATTGAAATAATTTATTTGCTTATGACTTACTAAGCTTTCCAAGCTTACTTTGTGTGTTTATTTGTTGTTTTATAGATATTGAAAGTTAGTGTGAGCTCGGGGATCGTCAAGGAACATCGTTACACTATCGATCGCTATTTCGGTACTTTAAAAGTTTGTACTTTTGACATATGGCATGTATAAGCTAGTTTCGACATGATTCATTTTGAATTGTGTATAAGTAGCCATGCAGAAAGGGCTTGATGATGATGTTAATTATGATGTGAATCGGCCATGTATTTAGCTTATTTTGAAAGTATGTTTTAAGGTATATCTTGTGTGATGGATGGTCTTATAATTCAACTTAAGTAATGAGGTAAATGATGGATGCATCTTCAACTTATGATATGTGTTTATAATTTCCATGGAATGACTATGCTATGCCTTTGAATTTGGCTATTTGGTATGATTTATTAATGACCTATGTGTTGATGTATAATTTGCCTTGTGAGTTGGCTTAAAAATGGTGTTTAGGTTGATGTGTATTCGGCCTTGTTACTTAACTCATTTTGGGGAATATATTACATGGTTTAAGATGTGGTTATAATGTTTTAATGATTTGGAAATGTTTGAATGAATAATTTTGGTAATTGGTTGATTATGTATTCGGTAAATTGTTAATAATGAAATTGCTTTGGTCATTTGTGAGATAAAATATGGTATAAAATGTGTATTTACATTTGTCTAATGACAGATAGAATTTATATATGTTTTGTCACGCCGTATGTATTTGACCAAATTAATATGGTTGTCTTGTTGGCTAGGTGATTGATTACATGATGATGGAAATTGGTATAATATTGGGTGATTTTTTTTAAGTATGAAATGCGCATGAATTGGTATGTTTTTATTGGAATTTATGTGTTAGATAATGTCTTGTATGTATATGTTGTTCGATTTTGGTATATTTGGTTCAGGCAAAATGCATTTTGAAATGGTTGCATTATTATGGTCTGAATTAGGCATAGTTTGGATTTGTTTTAGCTGCTTATTTGAATGAGATAAATATTATCGAAATGTGTTGTTAAAAATGGCATGTTTGGTAATTACCTAATGGAATATATACATATACAAATGAATGTTGTGAAATGTGTGCTTAGTATATGAAATCAATCATGCTTGATTTTAAGTTAGATATTCGAATGTCATGAAATTTGATGGTTATAAGGTTTGAATTATGCTTTATAAAGCATATGTAGTATGACCTTGACGCATGATAGTTGATTCGACACTTTGATTAAATAAATAATATTGACATGTTTGAATTTTGAAGCATGGATTGTTTATGTATTATAAACAATAAAGCATGATAGAATTTATTTGATTAAGTGTTTAATATATGTGAATTTGACTTTTATAATTGAGTAGAAGGTTGATTTTCGAGTTTGAAAACTATTAAAAGAAGTTATTATAACTTTGAGATTGTTTTGTATTAAATGACTGTACTGAACTGTGTTTAGATCGATAATGCTTCATGACCCTAATCCGGAGATGGATACGGGTAGGGGTGTTACATCAACTCTTACTAATACATCTTCGATTCTACCTTTTGGAAGTGCATATAAACAATCAGCTAATTGTAATGTGACAGGTGAAGGTCTCGCCTCCCTATTCCCAACTTTCTGAAAACAGACATAGGCATTAGATTTATACTTGCACCTAAGTCGCATAATTTTTTTCTTACATAATGATTTCCAATAGAGCAAGGTACAGTAAAACTCCCTGGATCCTTTAGTTTTGGTGGCAATTTGTTTCTCAGCATTGTTGTGCACCCTTTAGTGAAAGTAATAGTTTCGAACTCCCTTGACCTTCTCTTATTTGATAAGATATCTATCATGAATTTCACATAGTTGGGCATTTGTTCCAATGCTTCCACCAATGGTATATTGATATGTTATTGCTTCAGGACATCCAATAAATTTCTTGAATTAAAAATCTTGCTTAGATTTTTGAAAACACTAAGAAAAAGGTGGCGGTGGCCTTCCTTCCATTTGTTGAGGTTGTTTTGCCGTGGAATTTTTATTTGCAATACAAGATGAATCTACTTCAACATTTTTCTGGTTGCTCTTTTCTTTTATAGTCTACTCCACTACTCATTCTGAATTCTTTTTATTTGTGAAATTTGAACTACCTTCTTAACTAGTGGTGTCATTAACAACTCTTAGTAGCTATGTCCAACTTCTGAGTGTAATGGCTTTGCATTGTTCCTTCCCTTGAAATCGTGAATTTTTGGTATCACTAGGCAGTGCTCCTTGCAGTCTTGAGCTTAATGCTTTTGCAATTTTCCCCACTTGATTTTCGAAAGCTCGTAAAGATACAACTTGACTTTGAATGATAACATCATTCTTGGCCATGTATTCCTTCAATAGATCTTCCAAAGATGAAGAACACGACGCTAAATTTTGCTGAGCATTTTGCTGTGGCATGGGCTGATTGTATCCTGGTGGTGCACTCGCAACATTTTGTCGAATAGCATTGCTGGAATTTCCCACCCCTTGATTACTGGAACGGTAAAGATGTGCAAGTGTACACAATCGCAACAAATAATAAAGTGACAAGTAAATGTCAAGTTATCGTACCCATAGGGATAGTAAAAAAGAATATTTATGAAATTAATGTTAAAACACTTTGGTGATGGAAAATATTTTGGTTTAAAGATGATTAAAAACTAATGGTTAAAAACTAAGTAAAAAAATTAAAAATAAAAAGGTTCTAATGCACGATTTCAAATAAGGTTTAATCAAGATGATATAATTGTGTTGGATTAATTACATTCCTTTAACTTAGAATTATTAAACTTATGTTTATACTGCTATGAACAAATTCACGGCAACTCGGTACTTTGCTAACTACTGCTCATACATACTTATTAAATTAGTAATTTGTTAACTACTGCTCATACATACTTAGTAAATTAATCAATATCTTGAACATTTTTCAATGTCAATCCAAGCGATTAATCAGTCTTCACAAGCATATAAAAGATTAAGTGAGGTAACAGAGTATTTCTACCTTGAAACAGTTTAATCACAATAATCTTGCAAGTTATGAAAGGCATATATATCGCCAAATACAATGCTAAATTAACTTCAGCTACCTTAGAAGAATAAACATGCACTGATTAAGTATTGTATCGATTAATTACAATTTCAATACGTTTTAATAATTAATTCATTAGTTATCTAACAATTAATATTGCAAGAATAACTTAGGCATGATTTTACTTAACCAAGCATCTTACCAAGGCCTATAACAACACAAACACAATTTTAATAATTCAAGCAGACAAAATATAATAAACCAACACAGATTAAATTCAAGCTCGATTGATTAAAATAACCATTTCAATATCATAAATATTCATAAACATATTTGTCAAAACAACAACGAAATTTAAAGAGATAGGGTACAAGAAGCGAATCCGGTGTTTCTCCGTAGCTTGACTAATTTCTCCGTTCTTCATTCTCCGTTGTCCTCGGCTATCAAGGTGGCTTATGAACACTTTAATTGCTGCTTAAAAATGGCTGATGAGGACCTCTTTCCCAAGAGGAGAAATCAGCACTTGAACAAAAGGGAAAATGGGAAGGAAAAGTTGAGAGAAAGTGAGAGAGGAAAAGAGAGAATGAGAGTGTAAGGGATGAGTTGAATGATCAACAAGGGGTGGCTTTTATAGCTGATTTTGGCTGCTAAAAATAGAAAATTCAATCAGCCAAAGAGACCCCCCTTGGCTGGCCACACACATGGCAAAGTTGAGAGATTCAACTTTGCTAAAAATAGCCTGGGGAAAATCCATAAAGCCACATTTTTTGGAGGGGTTTGAATGCAAGGTTGAAATTTCTTCAAGGGATACTTCGCAAGCTTATTTAGTAAGCTAAAATGCTGATTTGGGTCAGAATATGGATGGTTCTGGGCATCCCAATTGGTGTCTGGTTCGGTTCACTAGATTCGGTTCAACCAATGCGGTTCAACTGGACCCCTTTTTTTAATTAATAATAATTTATTTAGCCCAAATTAAATTGGGAATAAATTAAAATTAATTATATTATGAATTAACACACATTTTTGGACCATCTTAGGTTGGAAATAAATTTGTCTCGATGCTTCAAATTGCTTCTCAGTTTTATTCTTCGAGCATTGTCTACCGAGCCAAATTTTGCCCTTTGTGTGAATCTGTCGAAAATAGTCAAAATTAATCAAAATTAACTATAAAATTAATTAAAATTCATCATGTTCATATTTTTAACATAATTTAATTATTTTATAATATTTAATTATTTTTCGACAAGAATTCAACCGAAATAGCATGATTTTAAGTTAAAAAGGGCATGTAAAAACACAAATTTTCATGTTTCTACACCCCCAAACTTAATTCATTGCTCGTCCCGAGTAATGCACAAATTTGAAAAGAATTTTCTCGGAAACACTTTTTTGAAAATCTCCTTCAGAACAACATTCTTCCCAAAATCATGAAATCAATATATTTATGCTCAAAAATAAGAAATTTGATAATTATGCTACTCAAGTATATATATCGTTCAAATTAATCTCAAAAATTACTAAAATAGCAAAATTAAACTAAATGTTTCTTAATAAAGACATGTTAATCCCTACCAATTTGATTTTAGTCCCTTATTCAAAATTAAACTGCGATCATTAAGCTTAACTGATGTCTTCATATGTTGAACAGAGCAATTTCTCTCCACTAATGTAGGTAACATTGGAACTTTGAATCAATAGGTCTTTACCAAGGTTGTAACGTGGCTAGGCTTTGGGGTAGGTAAAAGATAGAAAATTTTAGGTTTCAAAAAAGCCCTAGACTCAGCTTGTATCAGACCTTTCGAAATAATAACCTTCAATACATCAACTTTTTTTTCCTTTTCATATGCTCTTTAGTGCAATTTACTTCAAGTGCATATGCTTTTTTTTTCGAGTATTTTACTGCATGCACTACAATTTTTAGAGTATTTCATACTTCTTTGCAACTCCCCCAAGCTTATTTTCAAAGAATACTCTGAATAGTACTGAGTCTAGTGTTTGGGACATTTTTAACATAATTAAGAAAAGTGATGGCTAACTTTGTAAGGGTTCAAATAAAATTAGGCCATAAAGTCTCAAAGTTGGGTTTCAAAGGATAAAAATTTCATCATGGTTGGCTTGAAAGGCTCAAATGGTCCAAACAGCAGTTGCCTAAATCACTTTGAACGTTCCATGCTTCTTAGGATTTCGCTTCAAGAAACTACTAAGTCAATTATAAAGACTTAAACTTTCATGCATGCCTAACTTTCCTAAAGAACTAAAATTTTATGGTATGATTTGCATGCTTTATTAGAAATACATTTCATGTCATTATTAAGCTAACATAACAATTTATTGAAATAATCAAACTTTATTCATACTTAAATTAAGCATACTTAACAAAATTCAAATTTATTGAACAAAAATATATCATATTCATAATTAAAAGAAAAATTTTATTCTGAGTGGAAATAATTTCAATTTTCGGTCACCCCAACTTAAAATGAACAATATCCTCATTGTTTAAAGTGAATAGATACTATACACCAGGTAGGATTCCAGAAAAGAGGAGGTGAGTCAATTTGACTGCTTAAGTACCAAGCTCTTCCTAAATCCAATCCTAGACATGTATATACCTATTGTCACACTTTAGACTTTACTACTTGTCCATATTTACTTTTGATTCCCATCTCTTATTTTATTGTGCAGAAATAACAAATTCCTAATTAATCCTAATTCTAAGCTAAGTTGATAAAAATTAATATATAAATTATAAATAATATAATTATATATTAAAGTTTATCAAATTATTAATAATATTAAAGATATTTATTCTAGATGCTTTTTGAAAATATTCACAAAGAAAGGCACATAGTTTTTTTATTATTTACGAAAAGAGCGACTAAATTTTAAAAATAATTCAATTAAGACCATAGACTTAATGAAAATTGAAAATTGAGTTGCAAATTAAAAATTGGATCAAAATTGACCATTTTATTTGAAACTAAAAATTTATTTTTCCATTTAGGGGATAATTTCTTGGAAAATTATATCAAAATAAATTCCCAGGAAAGATTGGAGGGGTCACAAACGGTCCCGCATAAGTTCCAATCTCCTAGACAGAATTTATTTAAACATACTTTACCCGAAAACATACCCTAAATCATTTATTCAAAAAGAAAAATGAAAAATTAAGTATCCGATAAAATGAACGAGGTTTTATCCCGTTCAATTTTATCTCCCCAATAATGTTTCAGGCGCTGAGCATTAACTCGAAAATTACTCCCTTACCTTGGAATTCAACAAATCCGTATGGATAGACTTGGTGAATCGTAAATGGACTGGACCAATGTGATTTTAGCTTACCTAGAAAGAACTTCAATCTGGAATTGAACAACAAGACTTGCTGACCTGCTTCAAATTCTCGAACTTGAATGTGGTTGTCATGCCATTTCTTGAGTCTTTCTTTAAGTAATTTGGCATTTTCATATGAGAACATTCGGAACTCTTCTAACTCATTGAGTTGGAACATCCATTTCTCTTTCGCGAGCTTAGGATCCTAATTAAGCTGTTGAAGAGCCCAGTAAGCTTTGTGCTCTAACTCCAATGGTAGATGACAGGCTTTCCCAAATACCAACCTATAGGGTGACATCCCTAACGATGTTTTGTATGCTGTTCACGAAGCCCATAAAGCATCATCTAATCTTGTGGACCAATCTCGTCGGTTCAGGCAGACTACCTTCTCAAGTATGCCTTTGATATCCTTATTTGCCAGTTTAGCTTACCCATTTGTCTGCCGATGGTAAGCTGTTGCAACCTTGTATTTCACTCCGTGGTTGTCTAATAACCATTTAACCACTTGTTCACAAAGTGGGATCCTTCATCACTGATGATAGCTCTTGGGGTTCCAAACCTTGTGAACACATGCTTCTGCAAAAACTTCATCACAACCTTAGCATCGTTTGTCGGATATGCCTCAGCCTCGACCCACTTAGACACATAGTCTACTGCTACTAGTATGTACTTGTGACCGCAAGACGGAGCAAAAGGACCAAGAAATTCAATACCCCATACATCGAGCAACTCTACCTCAATGATATTTGTTCGAGGCATCTCATTTTTGTTGGTGACATTTCCAACCCTTTGACATCGATCACAGCTCTTTATGTAAGCATATGCATCCTTGAATAGTGTTGGCTAAAAGAATCTAGCTTGCAATACTTTAGCTGCTGTACGTTTACCTCCGAAGTGTCCACCACTTGGAGCTGAGTGACAGTGGTATAAAATCTTCAGTATTTCATCTTCTGCCACGCATCTCCTAATCATCTGATCTGTACACTTTTTAAACACATATGACTCTTCCCAGAAATAGCACTTCTCATCGTGAAGAAACTTTTTCCTTTGTTGATACGTCTTATCAATTGGCATCAAACCACAAGCTAAATAGTTAGCATATCAGAGAACCAAGGGGTATTATGGACATGATTTACCTTCAAGATATGTTCGTCTTGAAACGTCTCCTGAATTGGTATAAGAGGAGAATTCCTTTCTTATGGCTTCAATCTGGACAAGTGATCTGCTACTTGATTTTCGACTCCCTGTCGATCTTAAATTTCTAGATCGAACTCTTGAAGTAAAAGTACCCATCGGATCAGCCTCGACTTAGAGTCTTTCTTCGCATAGACAGTCACTTTGGTACCTACCAGATAAGATCGAAACTTGTCGAAAGCAAACACAATAGCAAGTAACTCATTTTCTGTTACCGTGTAATTCAGTTGAGCTCATGTTAGGGTTCGAATTGCGTAGTAGATGGGATGAAAAACTTTGTTCCTTCACTAGTCCTAGATAGCTCCAATTGCAAAGTCACTTGCATCACACATCAATTCGAATGGCAAATCCCAGTTTGGTGTGATGATTATGGGTGTTGTGACTAACCGAATCTTCAAACTGTTGAAGGCTTTTAAGCATTCCTCATCAAACTTGAATATAGAGTCCTTCTCCAATAATTTGCATAAGGGTTTAGCAACTTTGGAAAAGTCCTTGATAAATCTTTGATAAAAACTGGTGTGGCCCAAAAAGCTCCTAACACCTTTTACAGATGTTAGAGGTAGGAGTCTCTCAATAACTTCTACCTTTGTTTTGTCTACCTTAAACCCATGTCTCGTTATCTGATGCCCTAGAATAACTCCTTCTCGTATCATAAAATGACACTTTTCCCAGTTGAGTACGAGATTCATTTTTTCGCATCGCCTTAGTACCTTAGTTATATTGGCTAAGCAATCATCGTAAGTATCTCTGAATACTAAAAAATCATCCATAAAAACTTCCAAATATTTCTCAACCTTGTCAGTAAAAATAGACATCATACATCTTTGAAATGTAGCAGGTGCATTCCATAAAGCAAATGGCATGCGTCTAAATGCCAACGTACCGTATGGGCAGGTGAATGTCGTTTTGTGTTGATCTTCCGGTGCTATTGTAATTTGATTATACCCTGAGTATCCATTGAGAAAAAAGTAGTAATCTCGTCCTGCGAGTCTATCCAGCATCTGGTCCAAGAAAGACAAAGGAAAGTAATCTTTCCTGGTCGCCTTGTTTAGCTTCTGATAATCGATGCAGATTCTCTATCCCGTAACTGTTTTAGTCAGTATCAACTTGTTTTTCTCGTTCTCTACGACCGTGATACCTCCTTTTTTTGGCACACACTGGGCCGGGCTTACCCATGAACTGTCTGAGATGGGATAGATGATACCCGCATCTAACCACTTGATGATCTCTTTTTTTACTACGTCCTTCATGATGGGGTTCAGTCTTCGTTGTCCATCGATCATCCCTTTTTTGCATCTTCCAGGATAATCTTGTGCATGCATACAGATTGACTAATACCGGGAATATTGGCTATGGTCCATCCGATGGCCTTCTTGAATTGTTTTAGAACTAAGATAAGTTTATCTTCTTGCTTAGTGGTCAATTCTGCTGAAACAATCACAGGCAAAGTAGAACATTACCTAAATAAACGTATTTTAAATGAGAAGATAATACCTTGAGTTCTAATTTAGGTGGCTCCTTGATTTATGCTTTTGGTTGGGAATAGTCCCTGTTTTCTAATTCCAAAGATTCAAAGCGGGATTGCTGATTAAATTCCCTTTGATTAGCTTCTAGTAAAGCTAAGTATTCATCCTCCTCTTCATCATTTGAAGGATCTAATGTCAAAATTCTTTCCAGTGGGTCCTCAACACAGTTGAGTTCCTTCACTATTAAATCCTCTAAATCGGACACTGCAGAGAAATCATCCATTGTGTCAGGAAATCGCATAGACTTAAAGACGTTAAATGTTACCTGATCATCCTGAACACGCATAGTGAGCTCGACCTTCTACACATCAATAAGGGTCCTTCCAGTTGCTAGGAACGACCTTCTTAGGATGATTGGTACTTCTTTGTTTGCTTCAAAATCTAGAATTACAAAGTCAGCAGGAAAGATAAACTTATCTATACGTACCAATACGTCTTCGATTTTTCCTTCTGGATGTGCTAAGGATCGATCTTCTAGTTGAAACGTAACTGTCCCCAACTTCCTAAATATTGACTTATGCATCAAGTTGATACTTGCACCTAAGTCACGTAATGCCTTACCACAATATGTTGCTCCAATGTTTCATGGTATGGTAAAACATCCAGGATCCTTCAATTTTGAGGGTAGTTTGTCTTGAAGATATGTACTGCATTCCTTCGTCAGAGCTACCATATCAAATTCTCCAAGTCTTTGTTTCTTAGACAAGATATCTTTCATGAACTTGACGTAGTTCGACATTTGCTCAAGTGCTTTAACCAACGAGATGTTAATGTGAAGTTGCTTGAGTATGTCAAGGAACTTCTTGAATTGAATCTCCTACTTCTATTTCTGAAGTCTTTGAGGGTAGGGTGGTGGTGGTTTCATTACTGGGACTGATTCTGGTTGATTTGTCTTTAGCGGCAATTCTGCATCTAATGACATTGTTACTTGATCAGAATTAGCTGATCCTGAGGTTACTTTGTCGGGTTTTGCAGATTCTGGTTCTAATGAAACTGGAATTTCAACACTTGGTTGAACTTCTTTTGAATCTTGAGCGTCAGCTGGCTCCTTTTCAACTTCGAAAGTGTTGGGCTCTACTATCTTGCCACTCCTCAATGTCAACGCTTTACAATGTTCCTTCCCTAGATTTCTCGGATTCTCTGTGTCACTAGGTAGAGCACCTTGTGGTTGGTTCCTAGCTGGCCCACTTGATTCTCCAAATTCCTTAGAATGGAGTCATTTTTCGCCATGTATACCTTCAATAGATTCTCTAATCTATTAGATGTTTCCACTTGGGTTGGTTTCTAAACTTGTTGGGGGAAACTAGGCGGCTGAGTTGGTCTAGGCTGGGCGTAAGTGTTACTGGTTCTAGCCTCTTGGTTACTCCAGAAAAAATTCGGGTGATTTCGCCACGATGAGTTATAAAAGTTGGGTTGTAGTCCTTGCCTCCCTTGGTTTTGGTTTGGGTTACCCATGTATTATACGGATTCGGGGTTCAATGGACATTTTTCAAACAAATGTCCTTCCCCATAATGCACACAGGCTATATTCTCAAATTGGTTAGGCGGTCAGGCTACAAAACTGTTAGACCCATTAGTGGTAAGATTCTTAAGCATTGAGGATATTAAAGATACCTGAGATGCGAGTGAAGTGAGAGCTTCCACTTTATGTATTCCAGCTACTCGTCTTCTTGACGCTTCTCGATTGGTTGGCCATTGATAATTGTTGCTGGCAATCTTCTCAATAATTTCATAAGCCTCATTATAAGACTTAGAAATGATAGCACCATTAGCAGAGGTGTCCACTACCATCATCGTGTGAGTGTTGAGACCATTATAGAATGTCTCAAGTTGAATGCAGTGTGGGCTTCCATGATGAGGGCACTTTCGTAATAACTCTTTGTACCTTTCCCATGCCTTATACAGGAACTCATCATCCATTTGTTGGAAGGCAGTGATCTCATTCCTCAACTTGGCATTCTTGCTCGGTGAGAAATACTTCATAAGGAATCTCTAGGTGAACTCTTGCCATGTTGAAATGGAGTTCGGTGCCAATGAGTTCAACCAGGCACAAGCTCTGTCCCTTAGCGAATATGGGAACAACTTTAGTCGTAATGCATCTTTGAGTACTCCGGCTAACTTGAAAGAATCACTCACTTGCATAAATAGTCTTAAGTGAAGATGAGGATCTTCAGTAGGCATTCTACTGAATTGGCCCATAGTCTGAAGCATCTGGAACATGACTGGCTTCAACTCGAATTGTTGTGTCTCGATTTTGGGTCTCCTAACACCCGAATTAAGATCGTTAAACACTGGCACGACATATTGTCGTAAAGCTCTATCCCTATCATCAGCAATAAGGATAGGATTCTGAGGAAGGTTTGCTCCATTTCCTTGATTCATATTCTCAAAGTTTATCTCTTAGGTCCTTCTCTGGTTTGCTTGTCTTCTTCGCTGTCGAAAGGTTCGTTCTATTTTAGGGTCCACAAGGAGTAAGTCGATAATCTTGTCAATACTCATAAACACCTGAAATAATCACAGAAAGATTAAGTAAGTAAAGATTTAAACAGGAAAATAAATAAACCAAAATGTAAAAACAGATTCACAAATAATGGTTTTTTTTTTAAAACAGTCCCCGGCAACGATGCCAAAAACTTGGAACGACGAAGATGTACAAGTGTACACAATCGCAACAAATAATAAAGTGACAAGTAATGTTGAGTTATCGTACCTACAAGGACTGTAAAAAGAATATTTATGAAATTAATGTTAAAGCACTTTGGTGATGGAAAATATTTTGGTTTAAAGATGATTAAAAACTAAGGGTTAAAAACTAAGTAAAAAAATTAAAAATAAAAAGGTTCTAATGCACGATTTCAAATAAGGTTTAATCAAGATGATATAATTGTGTTGGATTAATTACATTCCTTTAACTTAGAATTATTAAACTTATGTTTATACTGCTACAAACAAATTCACGGCAACTTGGTAATTTGCTAACTACTGCTCATACATACTTATTGAATTAATCAATCTCTTGAACATTTTTCAATGTCAATCCAAGCGATTAATCAATATTCACAAGCATATAAAAGATCAAGTCAGGTAACAGGTATTTCTACCTTGAAACAGTTTAATCACAATAATCTTGCAAGTTATGCAAGGCATATGTATCGCCAAATACAATGTTAAATTAACTTCAGCTACCTTAGAAGAATAAACATGTACTGATTAAGTATTGTGTCAATTAATTACAATTTCAATAAATTTTAATAATTAATTCATTATTTATCTAACAATTAACATTGCAAGAATAACTTAGGCATGATTTTACTTAATCAAGCTTCTTACCGAGGCCTATAACAGCACAAACACAATTTTAATAATTCAAGCAGGCAAAATATAATCAACCCAACACAGATTAAATTCAAGCTAGATTGATTAAAATAACCATTTCAATAGCATATATATTCATAAACATGTTTGTCAAAACAACAACGAAACTTAAAGAGATAGGGAACAAGAAGCAAATACGGTGCTTCTCCGTGGCTTGACGGATTTCTCCGTTCTTCATTGTCTGTTGTCCTCGGCTATCAAGGTGGCTTATGAACACTTTAATTTCTTCTTAAAAATGGATGATGAGGACATCTTTCCCAAGAGAAGAAATCAACACTTGAACAAAATGGAAAATGGGAAGGACAAGTTGAGAGAAAGTGAGAAAAGAGAAGAGAGAATGAGAGTGTGAGGGATGAGTTGAATGATATACAAGGGGTGGCTTTTATAGCTGATTGTGGCTGCTAAAAATAGCAAATTACATCAGCCAAAGAGACGCCCCTTGGCTGGCCACACACATGGCAAAGTTGAGAGATTCAACTTTGCTAAATATAGCCTAGGGCAAATCCATAAAGCCACATTTTTTGGAGGGGTTTGAATGCAAGGTTGAAAGTTCTTCAAGGGTTTCTTTGCAAGCTTATTTAGTCAGCTAAAATGCTGATTTGGGTCAGTATATGGACGGTTCTGGGCAACCCAATTGGTGGTTGGTTCGGTTCACTAGATTCAGTTCAACCAATGCGGTTCAACTGGACCCTTTTTTTAATTAGTAATAATTTATTTAGCCCAAATTAAATTGGAAATAAATTAAAATTAATTATATTATGAATTAACACACATTTTTGGACCATCTTAGGCTGGAAATAAATTTTTCTCGATACTTTAAATTACTTCTCGGTTTTATTCTTTGAGCATTATTTGTCGAGCCAATTTTCGGCCTTTGTGCAAATCTGTCGAAAATAGTCAAAATTAACTATAAAATTAATTAAAATTCATCATGTTCATATTTTTAACCTAATTTAATTATTTTATAATATTTAATTATTTTTCGACAAGAATTTAACTGAAATAGCATGATTTTAAGTTAAAAAGGGCATGTAAAAACACAAATTTTCGTGTTTCCAATTACTGCAATTGAACTAGGATGTTGCTTCCACCTCGAATTATATGTGTTGGAATATGAGTTGTTGTTGTAGAGATTAAAATTTCCCATATAATAAACTGAGGTTGGGTTCGATGGACATTCATCAAAAAACATGATCTTCTCCGTAATAAACACATACTAACTCCGATGCTTTCATTTCTTGCACTATAGTTGGTATTTTTAGTGTTTTAATCATATTCGTTAAAGATGATACTTGAGATGTTATGGAAGTAATCATATCAAGTTCCATTACTCCAGCAACTCTCCTGCCAGTCCCTACTCTTGTAGTGGGGTATTGATAATCGTTGTTTACTATCTTCACCAGAATTTGATATGTCTCATTATATGATTTATCAAGTAAAGTCCCCTTGGCAGATGTGTCAACCAGCTTCCTTGTTTGCACATTCAATCCATTGTAAAACATTTCCATTTGCGTCCAATGTTGGAAACCATGTATTGGCCATTTTCTAATTAACTCATTGAATCGCTCCCATGCTTTATATAATGTTTCATCCTCAAATTGTCGAAAAGACGTAATATCATTCTTCAATTTGGCATTCATGTTTGGAGGATTATGTCTTAGTAGAAACTTCTAACAAAGTTCATTCCAAGATGCCACCGTACTTGACGGCAATGCATTTAACCATGTTGTGGCACGATCTTGTAGTGAATAAGGGAATAACTTCAGTCTTAAGGCTTCTTTAGGAACACCCTGCTACCTGAATGAATCGCAAACTTCCAAAAAGAGTCATAAGTGCAACCGTGGATCTTCAGTATGCAATCCACTAAACTGCCCTATAGTTTGTAACATCACCGGCTTTAACTCGAAATGTTGAGCTTGAATATACAACCTGACAATTCCTGGATTCAGATAATCCAAGATCGTCACTACATGTTCTCTGATGGGTCTGTCTCTGTCATCTATTTTTCGAGGAATATCAGCACCCCTTCCATTCTGATGTAATGGCTCTTCTCTAACATGATCATTTCTAATTCTTTCCATTTCTCACAATTCTTTTCTCCTTCTTCTCAAGGTTATCTCAATTTCTAGATCAAAATAATACTCTTCAAGTGCAAAAACATCTCTACTCATACACTAACAAAAATCCTGAAAAGAAAAAAAAATCAAAACAACTAAATAAGTGAAACTAACAAAATTTAAGAGGGAATAACACACCAAAATTTCACCAATATTACTGATCCCGACAACAGTGCCAAAAACTTGTCGCGTGTGAATGTGTAATGCAAATGTGCAATTATACACATCGAATCAAGTAATAAAGTAATGAGTGAGTATCATCTCCACGGGGATCAGAATTGATTAAAAAAGGGTTATGCTATTACTATGATATTGACTAATTAAATATTGCAAAAGAAACAGATGACAAATTGATGAAAAAAATTTAATGAATGGATTAATAAAATCAGTTATGAACGAAAAATGCTAGGGCAATTGAAATGTTGTGGCAACTCTCAAAGAATAACTGGGGAGGATTTGTACTGTTGAATGATAAAGGTCGGAATTACTCATGTTTTATTTTTATATCATAATAATGCCATAAAAAAATCTTGACTATTCTACTGTTCAGGGATTCACTACTACAGTCTACTTCTTTCGAGAGCCAGACTTTAAGCCATCATTTTGAGTTTTTGTATGTCTATAGAACTTAAGAATGATATCCAGACTGTTCCTCATTCCCCTATACAAATCACAACTTCTACGTCTAGAGTGCTACGAATATTCTTTTGAACACTCGCCTATATCAACCGATAATAATCCAATCTATTTAACCTTTTCAAAATTAAATCAGATCTAACAACATACCATACAATCATCTATGTCTAGAGCTTGCATGCATGCATTTAAAACAATCACAAATCGAATGAAACGGTAATCTACTCAAAATCAGACCATGGGCATTAAGGTTAGTAAAAATTCACCCAAATAATTCCAACCCAATGGGATTTAACTCATGGATTGGACATTCAAATCCAAAACAAAACCATTCAACATCATCATTTAGTTTACGAATCACAAAGTTCAAATCAGAAAATAAAGGCAGAATTGCAGGAAGTTCTCGCTACTCCAACTTTCACTTTAATACTGAGATTTGATGCAAAACTTAGGGCAAATTTCTCTTCCCCTTCCTTGTGTCTGTGATTTTTTTACTCTGGAAGCTGATACCCTCTCCTCTCTTTTCTCTAGAATTTTCCACGAGATTTTGATGCAGAGAAAAATTGCTCTCCAATTGCTCTCTCTCCAAAAATCCTCTTTTCTTTTCTCTTTCCTCCTTTATAGGGTAGGTCCCTTCCTCTCAGCACACACCTCTTGCTTTCTCTTTTTTAGGGTGGTTTATCTGGTACAAGTGCAGCTAGTTGAGAGTGACGTGGACTAAGCGTTGCGTCATCTTCTTAGAATTGCCATGGCATTCTTGTTGGCAATTTAACCAACATTTTGTCATGGCAATATTTCACTTCCTTAATTTTATTTCTCATTTCTCTCTTGTCTTCATCCTGCACCTACTGCCAACAATAACCAACACCTTTCTTCCCTAGTAACAAATAATGACATTTATAGAACAATCCAAGCTTTATTATGCGATGTCCTAAAAATATCCTAAAAATGCAAACATATTTACTTAGTTACAGATAATTAATTAAATTTAAATGCCTGAAATATAACTCTTTTCAAGAGTTATCAGCTATTGATTTTAGTAATTTGAATTTTTTTAGATTATGTAATTGTTCTTATAATTATATGATTAATTTCATGCAAATATGTTCCATGAAATAAATGTGAAAAATTCTCAAAGTTTTACTTATATAGAAAGGCCAAAAATTGATAATGCTAATTTGAAGGGACTTGTGGTGAATAGTGAAGATGAAGCTTATAATTTGTATACATATTATGGCCACCGTATTAGTTTTAGTGTTTGAAAAGGAAAAAAAATAGATATCTTTTTGACATAAAGATTATTTGCAGACTTTATTGTTCCAAACAATGTTTCAAAGAATTTGAAGATGTTTTGGATACAAACAAACATAACAAATTGGAAACAAGAACTGGATGTCCGAAAATGATTTGCTTTTACTGTACAAGATGCCCAATGGATAGTCACTCATTTTATTTCTGATCATAATCACAAGTTAGCAACTCTTTCAAAAAGACATCTACTTAGGTCAGCTCGATTAGTTCCGGTAGCTAAAGCTAAGGTCATTAATTCAATGGTTAGTGCTGGTATACGTCCTACAGATGTTTACTCTTACATGTCAAATGAAGTTGGTGGAACTAAACATGTTAGGTTTACAAAAAGAGATTGTTGTAATTACATTAACAAACAGATGATGATGATTGAAGCCAAAAATGGTTAAGTTTAACCATTTCAAGGTTAAAGCAAGTGAAGATCCAATGTTTTTTTTACATAGTTCAAGTGTATCAAGAAAATCAAATGACAAACTTTTTTGGGCTAGATGGTAGATCAAGAATTGATTATGATTGCTTTGGAGATGTTGTGGTTTTTGATACAACTTATCATACCAATAGATATAACCTAATATGTTCTCCCTTTGTGGGTATTAATCATCATCGACAAACAATAATGTTTGGGTGTGCATTTTTGTTAAATGAGATTGTTGCTTCCTTTGCATGGTTGTTCAAGTTTTTCTTGTAATCAATGGGTGGTCAATCACTAAAGACTGTAATGACTGATCAAGATCATCACATCCCAAAAATGGGAATAGAAGAATTGGGTTTATGGTTGACTGATTGATAGGATTTAAGCTTAAATATACATGGTTGTTAAAGTTTTGGTTGCATTATGGATGATATGCATGTGTTTAGTGAATTATTGTTATAGATGCTTGAATGACTTGCTGAATACTGAATGACTTGCTGAACATTTTGACAAACTTAAAATGACCAAGTAAGTAAAGTATGAACCTATAATCCACTTAGAAATGTATATGATGCAAATTTGACATGTTGAGTAATATGAAATTGTGACTTTAGGTTTACATGCTAGTATAGTTAACCGATTAGAGTGTTAATGTGTGTTAATGTATGTTTTAGTATAACTAAGTATGATTTATATGATCTATGTATGATATATGATATGTTAGAATAGGAAAATTGGCATGAAAACACGAGATAGTATGTATAGGTGTCAATGTGTTATATGTAGGTTGGGCATGTTTTATTATCTTTGCAATTCGGTCTTGATTTTTATATTATGCAATTGGAGTCCCTAAATGCTATGAAATGAATTGAAAATTTGCATGATTAAGTAATATTTGGATAATTCCATAATTTTACTCTTGGTTTTACAAAAAATTTATTAAAATATTTTACTAAAATTATGATTTAGTCCTTAAACTTTGCTTTAAAATTAATTGAGTTTTACTTATTAGTTGTAGTATTTTCTTTCAATTATTTCCTTTATTAAATTGTTTTATATTGTACATATGATTTAATTGTTGAACTACTGAATGTTACTTATGATGTATGTTAAATAAGAAATGAATATTAGGCTTGTTAGTTTATGTGTATCTAAGTTATTTTATTAGAGTTTACTAAGGGTGAAATGAATTAAAATATTAATAATGAGACTTGACTACGAGTATTAATTGTTATATATAAACTAAAGTGGAATGTGCTAAGAACTATAAGTTAAATAAGTTAATAAAAAATTGGGTAAATGTGTAAGCTAATAAAGAATATGTAAGTTGAGCCCGAAATAAATATATATGGTTAAAAAATAAGATTAAACAAGAAATAGGCTTCAGGCCTAATGGTTAAGAGTTAACTTCCTTCCTTTGTGATCCTAGGTTTGGACCCTTCCTTTTCCTTTTATTTTGGAAAATTCGGCAAGTCTCCAGAAAGAAAGCAATATGTACTATTAAGTGTCTAAATTAAGCAAGAAATGAGTTGTAGGCTCAAGCGTTAAAATTCTAAAGCCCCTCCAAACCCAAGTTCTAGCCCCTTCATTCCCTTTTTATTTCATAATTTCACCAAAAATTCCCCAAAACATATATATATGATTGATCGTAAAAAATAAACAAGGATTAAGTAATTGACTTAATGGTTAAGGTGTTAGTTCTCCTAAAAGTCCTAAGTTCGAACCTCATTCCTTCCATTTCTTTTCTTTTTATATTCAGCAACATTGGATAAAAGTCACAATAAAATATATATGGTCAAGAATAAAAACTAACAAGAAATGGGCAATAACCGTAAAAAATGACATTTACACACGAATTAACTATTCGTTTCAAGATTTGACAAGATTAACTAGGACATTTATACATGACCTTTTGCAATAAGCTAGTCCTAAAAGTCCTAAGTTCGAACCTCATTCCTTCCATTTCTTTTCTTTTTATTTTCAGCAACATTGGATAAAAGTCACAATAAAATATATATGGTCAAGAATAAAAACTAACAAGAAATGGGCAATAACCGTAAAAAATGACATTTACACACGAATTAACTATTCGTTTCAAGATTTGACAAGATTAACTAGGACATTTATACATGACCTTTTGCAATAAGCTAGTGATTTGTTTTATATTCTAATGTTAATTTCTTATTTTATATTTTGATGTTAATATAGCCCCATGTTTGGATATTATCAAGATCTTTTGCAAAGAGCTATTTTCCTTTTCTAGAAGGTAAAATGAATAATTTCATTAATGAAGTTACTACACCTTCAAATTAATAGGTAACAATTTTGGAACAATATCAGCTCCAAAAGACATACAAAAAATATTAAAATAAATAAATTAGAGAACATATTAAATATATAAACTCGTCAAATTCATACACTTTCTTTAGCCAATCAAAGCAAGACTAGTTGAAAACAAAATGGTTAAGCATTGTTGAACAATGTCATCACTTCTAAAAAATGACTAGTCCAATGGCACAACTAATCTTATTCTAATTAGTGGTAGCATGGAAGTGGGACACATACAACCAAGGTTTGTTCTTTCAAATTTGGGTCTGGTGGAAAATGATGGAGCTCATGTTCTAATTCTTGGTGGGACAGGAACTTGAGTTGATGTCGACCTTTGAGTGTTTTGTCTCGTGGAAGAAATAGGGCTCAACCATGCATGAAATGGTAGGAACATGGCCTGGTCCAGATCAAATAGTTGTGTACATCGGAAGGTTTAAACCAGTTCTACGAGTAGTCTCTTGATGCAAATTCTTATATACATTAGCTTCATCCTGTGCAGTAGAGATTGTAATACCCAAAAAAAATTACAGTAAAATATTATCTTTGATATAATAAAATAAGGAAATAAAGCGACAAAAAGGGGAAATTTTGGAGCTATGTCAACATTGGGAAGTATATTATGACATATTAGTTCAAGAAAGGATTAAATCGCAAAAGTGAGAAAAGTTTTGTTGCCCAATAGTAAATACTAAAAAATTGAGGGGTTAAAGTGTAAATATGAAAAAGTTGAAGGACCAGTGGTGTAAATATTTTAAGGGTAGAATGATCTAGAAACTAAGGAAAATGGATGGATTAGGACCAAATTGAAAAAGGTGAAGAATTTTGAGGGACTAAATCGTAATTTTACCAAATTAAGTGATGACTCAAGGATGAAATTTTAAAAGATCATAAAGGGCAAAATGGTCAATTAGAAGAGAGAGAAATCTAGAAGATAATAATGATGTTGAAGATATTTTATATTAATTAAATAAATAAATATTAGTTTATTAGTATTTTAATTTGATTTTTAAATGATATTTTATTATTTTATTATTATTTTATTTAGTATATATATATAAGGAAAGGAAGATGAAGAAGCAAGCAACCCACCATTTTTCCATGCACCAACATGAGAGAAAGAAAGAAAGTTTTGCTTTTTTTACAATTTGGTCCTCCCACCAAAAATTCACCATTTTCATCTAGAAATCAAAAGAATTTCCATAGCCACCAAGAGAGAAAATTGATAAGGAGACTATTGGGAGCTAGAATATCAAGTTAGATTAAAGAAATAAAGGCTGGAGGAGAGAGAAAATCAAGTTAAAGATTGAAATCAATAGAGCAAGGCAAGAACATTAAGATTTCAATATATTTTTGAGTTTGATATTATTGAAAAAGTAGGGAATTGATGTTAATGTAGGGATTTATTATATAAGGTTCTAAGTTCTTGATATGTTAGTGAAGAGAAACAAGAGGAATTGATAGAAAATATTGTAGAGAATGGAAAGGAGGGTGTTATAAATTTGATTATCAACATCTTGCACTAAAGCAGTTTTGGACAGCTGCAATAGGTTAAATTGAATTAGACCATAAATTGTGGAAATTGAATTAGAGAGTGAATAAAATATGAAATTAAATTTTAATGAGTCTATTTTACATAAAATAAACAGAACAAGTAAAAGAGTTATATATTTTTAGATATTTGCATTTTAGTGAGGCAGGGTTGGATTGATTTTGGAATCCCTGTTCTAAATTTAATAAATCATTATAAATTGTAAAAAATAATTTTATTTTTTAATTTATATTATTAAATTCCTTAATTAGTCTAGTTTCAAGATAAATAAATGACATTACCATCAGAATTTTTACTAAGAGATATTTTATTTTTAGTGAAAAGAGAATTAGAAAGCAGGAAAGCGGTGAAACAGGGAATCTTTAAAGAATAAAATGTACCAATTGGATATACTAAAATTCTGAAAATTTTATGGTAAAAATATATATGAGTCTAGTTTCAGGAAAATTAACAGTACATAATTTGGAGTTCTGTAGATCCAGATAAAAATAATTTAGTGATACTGACTCGGATAGATAGCTTTGAATATAATTAAGGGTGAATAATGAAACTTTAGAAAATGTTATTTCTAACGATGTTAAGTACATTAAGGATGTGGAATGGGGTGGAGGAGGAGGAAAATATATGTGAATATTCTGATAATATGAGTTTATTTTAAAATAGCTAATTTACATGTTTTAGGTTCAAGGACTAAATTGAATAAAAGTAAAATTTTTAGGGTAATTTTGTAAAAATGGAAAAAATGACGAAATTTCAAGAATTGAATAGTTTTATTGTCAAAATTAATAAATTGAATAAAATTATTAATTTAGATCAAGATCACGTGGAAAGTCGAGGGAAATGGAAAATTTCCAAAATGCTCCTGTATCATGGTATTTCTGCAATTTAGCCTACTAAGTTTGTATTACTGTAATTCAAATATAATTATTATTAATTATTGTGTTTTAATTGAAATACATGGTAATTAAGTGGAAATTGCTAGTGATATGATTTGAATTGTGAGCATGAGAAATTGTGAACTGAATGAAATAGAAATGAAGCATTTAATTGCATGGGTATGTATCGGGTCTCGTAGGCCCTATTTATTATGAATATAATATTTTAATGATATATTGTGAAGAATTATAAAAGCATGTTAAAAAAATTTTAAAGTTTTAATTTAGATGAAATTTTATAACTCGGTTAAATACGTTTTCAAGTGTATGTGTTCTAGTAATGCCTCATGCCCTATTCCGGCGTCGAATACGGGTAAGGAGTGTTACAGAGATAAACTCAAAAGAGTGTAGCTTTATTTCTTCCCCAAAATGAATAATCAATAGTTGCAAGTTCCAGCTCAAAGACTTATGGAAAACAATTGGTTGCCTAATGCAAATTTGAATAGGAAAATGGCATCTACATAAGTCTAGCTCAAAAGTAGATAAAATTTAAGTTGAATGCTTACCAAAATTCTAGTAGCCAATGCTTTGGAAGGGCCTTTGTTAACAATCGTATTTAGAGCTACTTCAGCTACAACATGTTCGGTTTGTCTCAAAGTAGAGCAAAAAGTAGGGATTTTGAAAGTCTCTCCATTAAAATTGATAGTAGCTTTAAACTGAGGAGCATGATTCGATCCTTCTCGGTTGCATGAATAAGACGACAAATTAAAGCAACTTTTTGAGCCAACTCTTGCAGTTGGTTCTTGTACATATCTACAAACATAACACATATTTGTTAGCAATGGAAATTGAAACGAAAGATCTACAATTTAAGTTCACTTCCATACTAATACATTTGTAATATACATAAGGAAGGTTAAAGAAACTAATATTCAATTATCAAAATCATCATATAGAGTAAGATTTCACCAAATTCTCAAGTGCAACATTAGATTAACAGATAATCAGAATAGCTTAATTGTAAGACATCTAAATCAAAACACACATCATTAATCTCAAACAGAGCCAATACAATTACATAAGACTCATCAGAAAATGAAAATCTCAATCAAACTATTCAAAGACGTATATTTTTCAAAATTATTAAAAGTTTCTCATTCACCTCAAACTAAAAAAGACCTTACATTTTCTTATTGTTCTTCTACTTTCTAATCAACCAAATAGAAACTAAAGTTTAGATCACATGATCCAAACACTCAAATCTTAAATAAAATGAATTCCAAGTAAAAGATAAAAGAAAATTTAAACCTATACCGATTTGGGTATAAACCAAAACTTAAAAACAAAACAAACAAGATGTTAACTGACCATCTGGCTATGTAGGCTTTCTGGGTATTTCTTTATTGTTTTGTACTAAAAAATCTAGAGAAAGTTATGAAAAAATATGGAATTGAGTGATAAAATATCACTAGTAAAGTTACTAGTAGCATTTCCCCATTTTCTTTCAACAATTAAAAAATGGAATTTTGACTTTTAACTACATTTAAAATGTAAAAAGTGATAGATTTTTTCTTTTTACTGCTAAAAACATGAAAGTTAGATTTCTCTTTAGCTTTAGTGATAATTAACAAAAGAACAATTATAAAATATAAAATTTAGAAAATCAATAGGAACATATGTTTTAAATTAATCGACAAATATCTACCAATAAAAAAATTGTTATGAACTAAATTCAATAATTATTTCATAGTTGAATGAACAGATTAAAAACCATTAGTTTTAATCACTAAAAATAGGAACGAAGTAGATTTTGTAATCCCTCCATTTCATTGCTCAGCTCGAAATCCTTCCATTGTTGATATTGAGTTGCCCAAAACCCTAAGTCCTTTTATTCTAACATTGAAGAGACGATGAAGAAAGAAAAAAAAATTAGGAAAATCACTAAAACCAATTTCAGTTGAAAAAATTGTTAATGTAGCATAAAATAATTGAATAGGACCATATATGAGGTGGTGGGAAGGATCTATTGAATAATTTCTCACAACTTAGAGCACGTTTGGTTCGCTATAATGGACTAGAGCTGTAATGGAATAAATGCGTAATACTAATTCAATTGTTTGGTTGAATGGAATAGAATAGAACTGTAATAGTATTCTTGTGTTTGGTTGAATAGAATGATGTTGTAATAGCATAAGGAAAAAAACTAAAATGACTTGAATACCCTTAGCAAAATTTTTTAGGTAGATGATTATTGTTAATTTAGATTAAATTTTAATAAGATTATTAATATAAATAATAAATAATTTAATCATATTTTAACATAATTATTATTAAATATAATTTAATAAAATATATAATTTAATAAAATTCTTAATATTAAATATTCTTATATGAATTTACTAAAATCATAATATATAATACTATAAAATATAATTTAAAATAATTATTATTAAGTATAATTTAATATCATGAATCAAAAGGTGAACACTTTATAAAATTAGAATTAATTTCAATATCATGAATCAAAAGCTCAACACTGTATAAAATTATAACACATGATGAATGAAAAGAAATTAAATTATAATTCAACAAGTTTAGCCAATAAACTTTTATTTATTAAGTTTATTAAATTTATATTGTTTAAGTTTAAAATAAAGATTTCAGAATTAAAATTAAATTGAAACAATTATAAATATAAAGAATTAATTTTTAATATTAAAATTAAATTTACACAATGTGTAAATAATTTAAAACTAACAAAAGGACCAACATAATTTTTTACGGCAACTTTTCCAGTTTTTATTGCCAAATCCGTAAATAAATTGATACAAAATTAACTCAGTTAATTTTTATAATTATAATGAGTTTTCTAATTTGAAGTTATGAAAATATACTTAAGAAGTCCCTTCTACAGGTTAAAGCTAGTTAATAAAATGAAACAAATACCCTTATTTCTTACAGCATCATCTGCAGAATTATTTTTGACTCACGCAAGTTTTTTTCACCGACATCAAATGGATAGAATTTCATTTCAGAAAATTAACATGAGGCAAGCTATTTACTAGTCAAAAAGAAAATGTCAATAGTAAAGCAATCCTAAATTAGAGACTAAATTTCCTAAGATACATGAAAGAGGTCAAATACCTATGTTATCCGGCAAGCAAGGTATGGAAGTATCAGATAATATATTACTGGCATGACTATGTTCAATTTTTCTAAATTTTCGCAGATCATGCATCCGTCCCTACGTCAAACACGCATACTTCATGAACAATTCTGATTTTCTACCCAGTTCCTATAAGTTAAAATAATTTGAACCAGCTGTGGCTTTCTTCATCTTCATCGTCTGAACTTGATTTACTTCCCACTGATTCATCTGAAATATCATCACGTGGAAGGAGTTTTATCCTGTCAGCATGCTCAATCATCCAATCTGTGAATTCCGAAGAAGCTGCCAGTTCCACCATCGCTTTCCGGGTAGATTCCTGACTGAAATCTTCCCATTCTTGCTCCGTGAATTTCTTCTGGAGGTTTGTCTTGTGAAAGGTTGAATAGTAATCTTGATGATCTATAGCACCTTCACCAAGCTTAGCATAATAACCTTTCACAAGAGAGTTAGTCCATGCTGGGGCAGTCTCCGGACTATTCCACATCTTCTCTTTAGAATCCACTCTTGGTGACTGACTTACGAATTCAGCACAGCCTGGCATCAGTGTTCTTTGCCTCGACTGGTGCAGCCAAGGACTTTGGTCCCCAGAATACAGTGGTTGCCTGCATAAACAAAAATCATGGTTCAAATAAATCAATGCTATCAATAAAAACTCAACAGTCTTAGTATATTTGTTACAATTTCATTGAAATGAACCAAACTTTTAACATGATTTCACATAGCAAAAGGCATTAACAACACAGAAAATAGAATCATTTTCTTCCAGCAGATATATAGATCATAAACATGAAAATTTGAAGGGAGTCATGTTTAACTTACATATAACCTTTCCTTGTCTTTGATGTGATAATAGAACAGATAGTTGAGCAAGATGCCAACGCCATAATTGCCAACCGAGTATCAACAGTGCTCTGGAGAGAGTAGGAGGAAACACAGGGAAAATGAAACATAGGATATTAATACAGTATAAACGTCCATAACACTTTAATCTCAAAGAAACTAATTTATCTCTATATAAGAGACATTGCTAAACCAACATATGGTATGCAAGTGCATTTTACTTAAATATCAAGCAGGCAAAAATAGCTGGGCCAATATGATAAAAGGGAGCCTACCATGTTGCTCTGTCTCAAGTGTCAGAGTTGGATATGGTTTTGTCCAACACATGTATATTCAATTTTATTTTCAAGTTTTTCCAACACATGTATATTCAATTTTGTTTTCAAGTTTTTCCATATATAGGAAGGATCCTTGAAGAGTCAAATCCTTATACCCATATGTGAATGTGTCAGAAACAGATATTTCAAGAAAAACGAGAGTCAAAGCAATTTCCAAGTATTTAAACAAAAACCTACTGTATAGAACATAGTTAATAGCAGACCTCCCATGGTCATTTCAAAAACCAACAACATCTTTCAAGGAAGTTTTGCATAAAGAAGTGAAAACTTGTAGCGTAGGTTGCATATAAACCAATACGACTGCCATCGGTAGTAGAAGTGTACCTGGAAAATGAAGAGAATTGAAATGATACGCATGGCCCATTTTACAAAGAAATCTGATCTTTTTTTATCAGCCAAGGGGTTAACAAGGAAATCAAACAAGAAAATCAAACATGCAATTCAAACGGTAAAATCAAAGCCGAATGGAAATCATAAGAAAAGAATCAATATCGCAGATTTGAGAAAAAGAAAACGAACGAGAAGAAGAAGAAGCGAACAAAAATCGATTTTAACAAACGAACGAGAATAAATGAATCACAGATAAAAAGAAGAAGCAGAAATCAATGGAAGGGAAAGGGAAATTACCTCTGGAAGGGAAACGTGGGAGAATCGATGGAACGGAAGCTTGATGAGGGCAACAATTTGAATAGAAAATAGGAAACAATGGCGGAATCCCTAATCGTCGAATCACAAGCGGAATGGCTATTACAGCCAATGGAGGTAATAGCCCCGTAACCGAACCGAGCCGTAATAGCAACACGGGCAACCAAACGCCCGTTTGGTGGTGGGCCCGCAAAATTGGGGGAATGCATGCCTATTCCCCCCAACCAAACGCCCCTTTAATATATATATATATATATAGTCAATAGATTTTTGTTCACATTATTATTAATATATCTATCATTATCAATTATTAATACTAATATATTAATGTTTATTTTAGTATATACTTAATTAAATGATAAGTTTTGTATAATTTATGAATATTAATATTATATAATTATATAATATTTAAATTTATATTTTAATATTATTATACTAATTTATATAATAACCATATACCCATATATGTTAATTAATTTAATATACATTTATTATATATACACATGTTACGTGTATTAACTACGTTTATATAAATTTGTTATGAGTTAAATTATTATATATATTTGGACTATCTATTTAATTATTTTTTGTATTTCTATCACTTGGATTAATTTATTCACTTGGATTGTATTTCTAATTATTTATTACACATATTTGAATTTGAATTTTAAAAATTTAAAAATATTATTTTCCATTAATTCAAAAAATGGATATATAGATAGACTATATTGTCATGTGTCTATAAGATAAGAATGCCACATGTTAAAAAATTAAGCCGCCATGTCAGTTGGACTCTAAGACATTTTAATATAATATATATATGGGAAATGATTGTATGAAACAGAGACGCCACATCATCCTGTATCCCTTATCAATTATTTAATGTCATCTCATCATGTTTTTCATGTCATTGATACATAATGTTGATAATTTTTTTTAACCTGAATCTTAGACCTTCGACTTTAGACCCTGGACCCTAAACTCTAAACCCTAAACCTTCAACCTTAGACCTTGAACCCTAAACACTAGTCCTTGAACTCTTGACCTTCTACTATGAACCTTGAACCTTGAACCTTGGATCCCTAACCCTAAACTCTAGACCCTGGACCTTACACCCTAGACCATGAGCCTTGAACCCTAAATCATGGTTCAGGTTCAAGATCCAAAGTCTGGGGTTTAGGGTACTAGGTCAAGGGTACAAGGTCTAGAGTTAAGGTTAAAGAATATCATCAAAATAATGTGTTAATGACATAAAAAAAATCCTGAAATGACATTAAATAATTAGTAAGAAATACAAGATGATGTGGCGTCTCTGTTTCCCATACTCCTTTTCCATATATTAACGAAATTTCTAATAACCTATAGAATTTACCAATAATTATATACAAACTTATGTCCTAATTATTTAGGTTTTTTTGGTAAAACTAAATAATTATATTAGTTTTAAAGGTAAACAATGGGAGAGAAAAGTTTACACACTAAAATAAATGAATTGGAATAACATAGTTAATTGTATTTATATAAAATATATTTTAAATATGAAATTTTTAGAAATTAATATAAAATATCTATTTAATTTTATTGCATTTGTACTTAAAATGTAAAATGCCAAAACTTTCATTCCAAAATATTTATAATATTGGTATTTTATTCCATGCATCATTCCACACATAAACTTTTTGTATTATGCTTTATATTATAGTTTTAAAAGTTATTTAAAACACTATATTCATTCCATCATTTATTATTCATTTTACACTAAAAGTTATAAAATATTTTGAAAATTTTGCTTAAAAGCAAAAGTTTCTATGAATTTTGTATTTTAGGTAAGTAATATATTAAGAAAATAAAATATAATTACATTAAAGTGTTCATTTGTAAAAAAATTTCAATTTGTATTTGTATTATATAAATGTTTATATAAAGTTTAATACTTATATTAATTTAAAACATCTTTATATATATAACTTGTTCTCATGCCTTGCACAAGTTTAAAACTAGTATTTATTAGGGATAATGATAAATTTAGCAATCAATGTTTACGTCATTTTCAATTTGGCCATTATTATTTTTAAGTTAAATTTGACCATTAACTTTTCAAAAAAGTCAAATAATTTTTAATGGAGATGTTGACTAAAACATAAATTTTAAACAATATTGGCATGAAAACTTGTCTGGCAGTCCACTTATACTTTATCTTGACATAACACTATTTGTCTTATATTTTACGTCAAAAATAATTTAAAAGTTATAAAAATATTCAAAACTCAAAATTCAATATATATAAATAAAAAAATTAGCACAAAATACATGTGGATTGCCATGAGGGTTGCTACGTTGAAGAATTAACGTTTTGGTTAGAATTTTGTTACCAAAACAATATTTCGACTCTTTTGAAAGATTTATACAAATTTGACTCTTTTAAAAGGTTGAGAGTCAATTTTAACTAAAAAATCAAATTAATAAAAATGTAAACTTTAAGGACTAAATTCTTCATTTATACCTATTTATCTTATATTATCAAACTATTATTGTATTTTAATGAACAACAAACCCACATTACTTCTAAATGGTTTTGAGGGGAAAAAAACAAAAATTAACTTTTATTTCTATATTAGGAAATTAATTATCAGTCAGAGATTATCTTTAGGTCAATCACAGATTTGAAAAGATTTTTCGGGAATGAAATTCTCAATTTCTCATCACCAAAATCAAATGTTATGACTTAATTGACGACTTTCCAATTATATCATTTAATCCCTATAAATTGTTAACTGGATCCTTTCACACGTTAGGGAAAAAGCAAAAGCAGGAAATAATGGAGCGTGAAAATAGCATAGTTGAAGAAAAACCAAATCCATTGTTTCCGGTTGACGAAACGTTCTGGAAAAAACTTCTTTCAAGGAAGCCATTGAAGGGGCAATCCACGGGAATGTTGGACAATGAAAACGTTGTGTCGGTTCCTTTTGATTGGGAAATGAAGCCTGGAACTCCTAAACATCCTCAAACTGATAATGTTGTACCGTTGATCAAGCCATCCCCGGCGGTGGAGAGCCAAAACTTGATGATCCCAAGCTTTGCTTTCACCCATACGACAATGACCTCATGCTTTTGGAATAAACCTCGGAAGAACCATCGTCAGGGCAAGAAGATGGGTAAGGGTAACGCCAAAAGCCGTCGAGGACGATTTCATAGTGGTAATAATGTAGCCGAGGCCGATGGTAAGGCCAATCATACCCCAGAGAGTGTTGAGCTTTCGGATGTTAATGCCTATTCGACATCCTCGTCTGATCACTCCAGGTCGTGCTCATCATCATCGTCACTGGTGTCCAACACTTCTTGCAATAGTAATAGTTCATCTAATTCATCAAGTTTACGTAGTTTTGCAAAGGGTTTGATTAAATGGTCTTTCTAGCTAGTTGCGAATTATTTTATATTATATGTTTTAGGCTTGCTATTTTTAATCTCTAGTTTCAATGCTTTACAGATTGTAGCATTAGTTGGAAACTTCGTTTAAAAGAAGGTTTTGGTTTTCAGAAATACCCTTTGTTGTAATAAAAGTAATCTGAAATTGTAAAAGGTAATCTTACAAAAAGACTTTCAGTCAAGTTCATTATTTCAAGTTAATAATGAAATACAACATTATACAAACATTAATTCATAAAATCCACTGATTGATCTCACGATTCAAGCCATAATTTAGTTTGAATTCTGTAGGATTTTAAATCTAAGATTATGGTTTATTTTAATGTGTTTGCAATGTAATAGATGTTATTCTAGTTTATTACAGTGCATAATTTTTTTTTTATTTTCAATCTTCGGATAATTATAATTAAATGATATTTCTTAAACAGTTTTGAGTCAACGAATTTCATATATAAGAAAGCTCTAATTCTCATGTTGCAAATTAAATTTATATACAAGTGACTTGTGATTGCGAGCTAATTGTTATAAACTCTCGAACCATTCACATTTCGATCACGGTGAAAGTTGACATCAACTATTATAAAAGGTTTTAACCTTAACATGTTTTTTCATTATTAATATCTATCAATGGATTGTTAAAGGGAAGAGTTGATGGTACGTTTTGGTAGCTTAGAAAAATGCTTAATTTTTTAGATTAAGGAACAGTTGACTATTGTTTAGGGTGGGGGGTGATTACAAGGAAGGTGGCTTTCCTTAAATTGTATGTGGATCCCTCTTTATTTCTTTCCTAAATCGTTGCTCGGTTAAAAATACTTATTGTAACTAATTTTGCATTCGTGTTAAACCGGATATTACGATATTGATGAAGCTTAACACCAACAGTCTTTTAATCAAAGGGAACCTTGGCCTTAGAGTAGTGATTCATTTTTTATGGAATGAAAGTAAAAATAGGGTGAAGAAAGGATTTAGATCAAACAATATCAAATATCCATCCATTAAAATTTTTGAAGAGATAAATGGAGATCAATAAAATTTGTCAGTAAAATTATTACATATATTGATGCACGAAGGTGGTTTGGGTGGTTAGTGAGAATTTGAGTATATTGAGAGGCATATCTATTAAAGGAAAAAAAAAGGCAAAGAAAATCTTTTAGAAGAGTGGCAATAGGTAGAGTGTGTTTAAATACCTCTTTACGTTGATCGAAGGTGTATGTATATAGGTACTTCAAGTGTGTAACATCTTAAGATAGGGCTTAGGAGTTTGGAGTCTGGCGAGTAGGAGTTCGCCAAAGAGTCAGTTGAGCAGGTATTCATCAGTAGGTCTGGCGAAGAGGGGTTCGCCAAAGGAATTGGCGAACATGTATCAGCCAGAAGATTTGGCGAGCAATGGTAGCCAGTGGGCCTGGTGAATCGAACATATTGGTTTAGGCCTAGCAAGCTGAGATCGCTAGTGTGATTGACGAACTGGGGTTTGCCAGTAGGTTTGGCGAATGGGAGTCCACCAATAGGTTGGCAAACAGGAGTTCGCTAGTAGGTTGGTGATCTGGAGTCGCCAATTTTGGCCACGTGTGAAAAGAGTAGTTATACCTGAGTTAGGAAGTCAACATATGCTACCACATCATTCATGCACGTAACTATTTCCTACTTCTACTACAACTAGAGTATCTTAGGAACACTAAAACACTAAGTGCCTATAAATTAAGCCCCTTTCCATTGGAAAGTTCATATTCTAAATTCTCTCAAATTCATCATCGATTATTTTGTTATCGAGTTCTAAGAAACCAAGAATTAGCTCTTAGAAATCAAGAACCGTTGACAAGCAAAGACAAGGAAAAAGCGAAGCTTGCCTAAGTTTTCAGCAAATTGGTGAGTGTTTAGGGATTGCCACTTGTATGTGCAAACCACAATGTTAAACAAGAGCTTAGGGTCTTAACCTAAGTTCTGAGAGTAATGTTTCTTTAAAAACTCTATTTTTATGATTGTGTTTTAACTGTGTGTTTTCATGAATAGTGATACTCGAGCTCTATATGGCGAGCGCTATAAGCTTTGTGAGCTCCCCATGAATTACGAGCTCTATATTTTTAAGTATGTGTTTTGACACTATACTTTTCTGTAATTGTTGGATTTAATGGTATGCCATAGGATTATGAGTACTCACTCATATGTTTTATGTTTTGGGCATTGAGGACCTGAGACAGGTTAGAGAGATAAGGGAATGTTGAGCTTAGCTTTATTTAATGAGAAATATTGGTGCGTTGGAGAGTGTCGAGCTTTATGCTGCACTTATAGGATATGTTAAGACTCTGTGAGTCATTTTGAGGCATTATAAAGAGATCCACTTATCCAAAAGTAAAGATCATATGTATGAAATTATGTTTTCTGAAATAAAATGTTTTACAATTTGATGCTATCTGACAGTAAGTTTTGGCGAACTAGGTTCGTAAGTATGGTGGACCCATTTCGCAACTCAGTGATTTGCCAAAGTTCCTATTTAACGTATGTTTTACATGTGCTTTTTGGTTATTCTTTCATGTATATTCAATAAGTTTGCAAGAACTCACACACTCCCTCCTAAACATTTCAAATAGCTAGATTGCAAGGTGAGCCGCGGCAAGGCAAGTGATCCAAGAAGCAAAAACTCTGGAAAGGTAGAACAAGCATACCTTGGATTAAATGCAATGTGGGTTTCTGTTTGGGCTTAGAGATATCTTTCTAATGACTTCGCTGCTTGTTTTAGGACTTAGTTATTTTCTTCATGTTTCCTAATGGCTGTCTTTTTTTTTTATTTGCGAACCAATATTAATTTATAAACACCTCTGTATTTAAAGTATAAGATTTTGATCCAAGTTTGTTTGATGTTTTCTTAATTGATAAGTTCACAACTATGAAATTATTTCTAAACCTTGAGTATGCCAAAGGCAATAGTGCGAATGATTTAAAACTGACAAACTTATAGAGTTTGCCAGGGTTGCTTTGAAGTGACAGGGGTTGAACTTTGCTAAAGTGCAAACCCCAGCGATTGGCAAAATGCTATCTGCGAATCCATAATATTTTTGAGTTACAGAAACATTGCGAACCAAGTTCGCATAACCTTAGTTCATAGAGGTAGCTCGCGAGACCTACCCTGATAAAATAACTTATCCCTTAGAAGACTTTGAATGTGCGAACTATGCAGGGGTACAAACCCCTATGTTAGATAGATAAAATGTTGTGCTCGCGAAGTGCATTGTGTTGCAAAAACTTAAAGTTCACATGCTATTAGTTCCTTTCTCTATATACCTATATGCCTCCAGGAAACAGTTGTTAAGTTAATTATAGTAAAGTAGGTTCGCACGTTTTTGCCGCTGCATACCCTAAAGCCTGCGAAGTGAGTTTGTGAGTTTGGGTTGTCTTAAATCAGTGCATATTTTACTTGCATATATATATGTGTGTGAACCCTTAACTTATTAAGTATGCGAACCCTTATTTGTGTGCGAGCTGGTTTAATAGAGTTTTGTTGTAAGTACTCAGACACATTTTGCTGCACAATAATAACTTAAGCACATTTTATGTTATAAACTGCTAGTGTGTTGGAGGCTAGGTTGGGAGTTAATGAAGAGCCATTTAGGTGGGTAATGTGACATTCCATAGCTCGGGTTCGACGACAAGATCGGGTATGGGTATACAAAGTGAGTCCTTTGAGATCAATTGTCCCACTAAGTGTAAGTTTGCTAAGTAGGCTTTGATTTGATCAGGTAAAGTACATGCGCTAAACATACCTGAGATAGATGTCAATGTCCATGCAAGGCGAGGTGTAGTCTTCAGGAGAGGTGTTCCAAGTAGGCAAACTTATATGGTCAAAGTAATTGACGTGGCGAGATCTCCGTTTGATGTGGAGTCAAGCTTTTTGGTCAAAAAAGTTGACTAAATGAGATCATTTGGGTAGGTTGAAGACTTGACAATTGCCTTCCAATTGAAGAAAAAATTATAAAGTGACCTTTCTTGAGTACATTACATGTAGTAGTTGAGGAGGATGAGGGAAGCGCATGCAAAATGAGTACATTGTACTTGCCATGTCATTTTCAGTATCACATAGCTTTTAGTTATAAGTAGGGATTCTTGTGTCTTTAATATATTAGAAAGTGAAACGATATGTTAATGATGTAGCAGCTATGTGTTGAGTATTGATCGGAGAAAATTTCATGTTTTTAAAAACTTCTTGAATACATGAATTGTTTGGTACCTATAAAATGGAAGTTAAAAATTTGAACTCTCGATTTTTTTTGGTACAATCAAAGCATACATTACAATTTAGAGACAGAGATGTTAACACTAGGACTCAAATACTAGATTTTGAACTATCAACGTAGAGCTATAACACTTGTTTCTTTAGTTTGTCAGCTCAAAATTTTTTAATATGGGGAGAAATTCTTGCAAAAAACTTTTTCACAAAATTTGGTGTGTTATGGATTTTTTGTATCCTCCATATTTGTTTTATAATCTATATCCAGGATTAGGTTGTCCCTGTCAACAATATCATATCTAAACTTTTACTTAGGTTCTCTCCTTCGAAGTGCAATGCAATTTCCCACACCTAACAATTGTTGGCAGTGCATTTAGGATTTTAAGTCACACAAATATATTAAAAGTCTTTTTGCTACTGCTATTTAAATTATGGTTTGAAGTTTTATTGTTATTATTATATATAAATGATTGAGTTTGGTGAAATTTTGAACTAAATAAGAATAATATTAATTTTTCATTATATTACTAAATTGATACTAAAAATAATTTATTAGTATATTAATAATTATTATATGATAATAACAAAAGTAATATTAATTAACAATTAATTAATGTGATAATATATTAATAAATATAATTTTATCTAAAATTTTATTTTATTTTAAATGTGATAATGCTTAGATTAACATTGTAAAATTTATAAAATTTTCTTTTTTGCCAATGTTAAAAAACATATGAAACATTAATATTTTTATATTTTGATAGTATATATATTGTATGAATTTATTTGTTGCTTTGTTAGTTTATATGTCAAAACCTAAAAGAAAAATAAATATATATTATATTTAATTTTATAATTAAATTAAATTTTTATTGATAGATACTATCTATTCCATTTAATTCAATAAAAACTTTGCCTCGACAAATCACTTGATTCAATTTAATTTAAAAATTAAAATTAAAAAAATTGCTTCATTAAAAATTAATATTTTGTGTTAGATATGTTTTTATGTTTTTTCTAAATCTATAAAACCAATAAATAAAATATAAAATAAAATTATCTATTATGATTTAATTAATAATACTTCTATTGTCAATCTTGAATATAAAACTAATCCATGGATTTTATGTTTCTTATTGATAATAAAATATTAGTATAAGATATAAGATATAAGATATAAAATTATTATATTTATTTTTAAAATTATTATCACTTAGTTAGAGTTTAAATTCATATTAAGTCACACATATCTCTCTTAATTAGTTTTACAAGTATATATTAATTAAAATTAAGATCTAACACTATAAATAAATGTATTAACTAAACATTTTCAGTAACATCTAAAAATTGTAAATAAAAAAACCTCTTATTTTAGAGATTTTGTTTCCATCACCAAGATATTTAGTTATTTTTATGTGATAATGATAATTTTACTATTATTTAATTTTATTATACTCGTAGGGTTGTTAATGTTTTTTTTACCACAGTGTTTTGTGTTTTGAAATATTATACCTATCAACTAATAATTACATGTATTAGAGAATACATTAGTTAGTTAGTTTTTTTTTTGTGCTTTTCTTAGATTGGTGTGGTTGGAATACCATATCAACTTTTTAAAATTTTTTAAATAAAATGATAGGCAATTAATTATTTTATTTAAATTTTTTATCTATCTTGATTTTACAAATTAATTTTATGTTTTATTTATTTTAGCTAATCACTTAATATTTCACTAACATTCTTATTTTTTTATTTTTGTTAATTTTAAAATACTATTCTATTCTATCAATTATTTTTAAAAATTAATTAGACTTTATAAATTAAATTAATTAGCATTTAATTAGTATAAATATATTTTTTGAAATTGAAAAAATATATATTATCTAATGAGTTAAAAAATAAAAGTGTAAAATCATGTGCAACGCACGTGATATCAAAAACTAGTTATTTATAAAAGTAATGACTTAATGGTAGGTTCGGATAGCCTAGAAAAATGTTGAATTTTGGAGGTGAAGATGTTGAGGAAAGTTTTTGAAGCGGCCTGCTAAGTGCCACTTGGAAGTGGTTGCTTCCATCAACCTTATGATAGTGTAACAACTTGCAATAGTTGGAGTTGGCAATTTATTAAAATAAAAACTTTGGGTTTTGAATTGTGCAGATATTCTTGATGTATGGAATCCGAAATTTGAAAACCAATATATTTGGAATAACTATCATTGAAGATTGAATTAAACTGGATCAATCAATTACACCCATTGGATTGTGGAGAATCAATCAAGATTGCATTGAAGACTTCTTTGAAGAATGAATCTCTATATGTTTGCTTTATATTGGAATTTATTAATATATTGCTTTTGGTTATTTTGTAGTTGTTATTATTAATGGGTTGGATTGTAATTGATCTTTAGTATGCTAGTAAGTCTCGAAACCTTCTATATATTAAAAGACTTGTATAGGTTTTTGTATGAGAGCATAGAGAACATTTTATTATTCATCGAGGATATTCTTTTGTGAGTGCATTTGAAGTGTAAGCAGATTGAGTTTACAACCTAAATTCTCAAGAGAGAATTTAGAAGTAAGTGTTCAAGTTTTTAGGTACAAAAGTAAGGTCCCTATACTTGGAGAGTGATAGGGCATGATTCACTTGTTTTATTGTGGACTAAAGATAGTGGAATTACTCATTAGGCTAGGCTCTGTAGATGTAGAGAAATCGAACTGGGTAAACAAACCTTTGTGTTCTTTGTTTACTTATTCATCATAGTGGCAATTCAAGTGGCCACTACAATTAGACATATCCATTCAAATGATTGTTTCTAAGAAATTAACAACTGTAGGTTCCAACAATTAGTATCAAAGTTACGAACATAAAATAATTAGTGGTGATTCTTGGAGTTGTTGGTTGCTAGTAATGGAAGGATCTTCGACTACTCATCCCTTTATGCTAGAAAATGGTAATTATTCTTATTGGAAAACAAGGCTTGTAACACCCTATACCTGACCTGATCGTTGAGTTCGAGCTATGGGATGTCACATTTGATGCTGGAGCAATTACGATTGAATTACAATTTAGTATAACAATTAATACATATTACTAAGTTCAAAACATCATTAATACATGTTATGCAGTCATTTACAAGCCTTATACGAGCTTCTGAAAGCTCTTTAGGTAACTCGAGGTCGAAAAAGGACCAGATTGTAAAATTTTCAAACTATCGGGCTGACATCGCGACACCATGGATATCACGTTGTGATCTTATCAAAATATGAGTGTCGTTGTGACTTTGGAAGTTTGAGGTTGCGATGTTGCTCTTTGTAGATTCAAGTTGCGGCATTAAACTTGTTTCTGCATTAACCATTTAGTACCAATTCATTACATCCAACCTAATATCACATTTGCTTATCAAGTTCATTGCAATTTCAACAGTCTCAAATTACAACACATACAATGCCATTTAGCCACATCTAATCAACCATTACTAACTGAAATATCAACATGATCACATATTATACAAAACCGACTCAAAACCTAGGTACATGCCATATATCAAATGAAAAGGGACTATACAAACATTGGTGAGTCGAAGACTGTTGATTGGATGCTGAATCACGTCTCGAGACTTCGGGATCTACTAGAACTTGCGCATGGAAATAACAACCATACATCGAATGATAAAGCTCAGTGGCATTTTCACGATTCAAGTTATATAAACGAAATGAAGCACAATATATATACAATCAGTGCATGCTAAGTTTTAACCATTTCAAATTTATTGAAAATATCATATGAACTAATTAATTTTATATGTGTCAATCCATATAATGTCACAATCACCAATCTAAATAACTTATCATGTTAACATTCAAACATTAATCATGCATATACTTCCATTTCAAATCATACTATTCATTTATATCATCATTCATTTCCATATTAAATCTATTGATTCGGTTACTACCAAGGACAAAATCAAGCAACATCCTTCCAAAAATAGCGTGATCGTCCACCCACCTTCCTTAATTCAGGGCCAGCCACCTTTAGAGAAAAAATCAAGGGATTTTAGGATAAAGGTAGCTAGGAACATTGGATCCTCTCTAGAATAAATAGGTAGGCTTTCATCATCACTAGGGCATCATTGATCATCCAGCATTATTGAAGCATCCCACTTCTCTCATTTTTCATTTTTGTATTCTCTCTACATTTGAGAGAAAGTTGAATAAGCAATTCTATAGTGTTAAAACTATCAACGCCGTCCACCAGATTCTACTTGGAGTTTTTTTCCTTTAGTATTTATTTTTGTTCTAAGTTGAAAAACATGATTGCAATTTATTCTATTGCTTTTGATATAATAATGATGACTTAGCTTTGATTATGCTAGAATGATTGCACATTCTTGATTTATTTTGTTCATAACATGTTTTTAATGTTTTGTGCCTCAATTGATTATTATCCAAATAAAATCATTAACATGTTGCTCATGCATAGTAAATGTTTGAGTACATCCGAACTAGTTATTTAATCGAATCAAATGGTAATTCTTGGACACGTATTTGAATGGTGTGTGTTTGATCTTTTAATGATGAATTAGGTCAAATTAGTATTAATATCGAAATGTATTTATTACCTTGTATAACTTTAGAGTTAATGTGATTAAAGTGTTTCAGTATAGACATATCACTTGTTACTTCACATAATTTATAATGAATGGTATTTTATAATATAATCTTTAGTTAAATATGACTTAAACATATGCATGTTGACTAATGGATAAACATAGGACTTCAACGAAACTTATGACTAAAGATACTAAGTTAATAAACAATTGAGTTGCCATGGATTTTCCGGACATTTATTAAACATTATTGTGAATTAATTAAGTTGAGGAGTGTAATTATTCTAGCTTATTAATTTCATCGTTATTAAACCTTGTGAATTGCTGCTTCATTTTACATTTGCATCTTTTTACTTAATTAGTTAATTCCCACTTTACACTTATTTATTTTCTCATCACCATCTTGTTTGTTTAGAATTTAAAAATATTTTCATATATAGTCCCTGTGAGACGATACTCTTACTCATTAGTTTATTACTTATTGGCGATTGTGTACACTTGCACATCATTCGAATAATTTCGCGACAAGTTTTTGGCGTCGTTGCTAGGGACTATGTTTTAGTAATTATTTGTGAAATTGAAAATTTTCAATTTTCTTTAAATTTATTTCATTTTTATTTTTAGTAATTTTTACTATTTTCAGGTGATAATGGATCCTCTATGACAAAATCAAAACCAATGAGGTTTTTACAACACTCATAATCTGGTCTTTATTACTGATGACAGAGATTGTCCCATCCGATAATATGTTGTGCCTTTATTCAATGAACTCAATTCGAGATTGTAACGCCCAAAATTAAGGCTTCTCAATTTGAATTAAAGTTGGTTATGTTCTAAAATTAGCAAACGATGGGCCAATGTAGTGGAATGCCTACTAAAGATCCACATTTGGACCTCCACTTATTCATAGAAGTAAGCGAGTTATTCAAGTTAGCAGGAGTGATTGAAGACGCTTTGAGATTGAAATTATTCCCATACTCATTGAGAGATAAAGGGTGAGCATGGTTGAATTCTTACCACCTTATTCAGTATCAACATGGCAACAATTGGATGATTGATTCTTGATAAAGTATTTTTCACCGAGTAAAAATGTCAAGCTCAAAAATGAAATCGTAACGTTTCAGCAACTCAAGAAAGAATCTCTCTATGATGCATGGGGGCAATTCAAGAAGTTGTTCCAAAAATGTCTTCATCATGACATTCCTCACTATATTCAGTTGGAGGCTTTTCACAATGGTCTCAATGCACATACAAGACTGGTGGTAGATGCTTCAGCCAATGGAGTTATTCTTTCGAAATCATACAACGAAGCTTATGAGATCCTTTAAATAATTTCTATCAACAATTATCAGTGGATGACTAGTCAAGTAGCCATAGGAAGAAGAGTAATCGAAGTTCATGAAGTTGATGCACTTACATATTTAGCAGCCTAGGTATCGTCTATGACTTCAATGCTTAAGAACTTTACTGCTAATGGTTTTAATGCTAACATGTCAGGTCAGTAGCTAAGCTAGTTTGAACATATTTCCTGTGTTTATTGTGGAGATGGTCACATGTTTGAAAATTGCCCATCAAACCCAAAATCCATTTACTACATAGGTAACCAAAATTAGAATAGAGGTGGGTCAGGAAAGAAATCAAATTAATACAATCCTTCATGGCGAAGTCATCCAAATTTCTTATGGAGCAGTCAAGAGGTCGGTCTTAGAAACTCCTATAAGCAATCTTGACCAAACCAGCCACAAGGGTTTCCTCAGCAAGTTTAGAACCCTCCACCTACTGAACCTTCAAATAGCCTTGAAAATTTGTTGAAGGAATATATGGAAAAGAGTGATGCCCTAATTCAAATCCAAGCAATGACACTAAAGAATTTGGAGAACCACATGGGATAGCTAAGCAACGAGCTCAAAAGTAGAACCCAATGTGCTTTGTGAAGCGACACTGTAAATTCGAGGAATATAGGCAAAGAACCGTGTAAAGTTATCACATTAAGGAGTGGAAAGGTGTTGGAACCCAGGGTTGTTGAAGTTGAAGATGAGCCTGTTGTAATGAAAAATTGGGAGGAAAGTCAACCAGATGTTGAAATTCCCACAATGCAGAAGCCTGCTCATGTGACCTTTACCGAAGCATAAGCACAACAGAATAGTCCTGAAAGTTCAATGCCCACAACAAAATAGATACATCTATACCACAAAAATATTATCCTGTTAAGGTTAAAACTCCACCACCTCCTTATCCATAGACATTCCAGAAGAAACAACAAGAGGCACAATTTAAGAAATTCTTAGATGTGCTCAAATAATTACATATCAACCTCCATCTTGTGGAAGTTCTGGAGAAAATATCGAACTATGCCAAATTCATAAAAGATATCCTCTCTAAGAAAATGAGGTTGGGGGAATTTGAAACAGTTGCCTTGACAAAAGAATGCAACATATTTTAACAAGACAATTTACCACTTAAAATAAAGGACTCGGGGGAGTTTTACCATACCTTGTTACATTGGAAACTCATATTGAGGATTGGCTTTATGCGATCTGGGAGCAAGTATAAACTTGATGCCCATGTCTATATTTAAGTAATTGGGTATTGGAAAGGTTAGACTAACAACTGTTACACTTCAACTGGTAGACCGATCGATAGCACATATGGAGGGAAAGATTGAAGATGTTTTGGTACGTGTTGAAAAATTTATTTTTTTCACTGGCTTTCTTATTTTGGATTTTGAAGAAGACAAAAATGTCCCTACCATTCTGGGAAGGCCATTTTCGGCAAATGGTAGAACATTGATAGATGTCCAGAAAGGGGAACTTACTATACGAGTATAAGACGATCAGGTAACCTTTAATGTATTCAATCTATGAAGTATCCTAATGTAGGTGAGGAACATTCTTTAACATCTGAGATTGAGTCGCTTATCCCTACAAATTAGGGTCTTACATTAGCAGACGATCCATTGAAGCGTATCTTAGCATCTGACTCGTCAAGTAACAATGATGAGGATACAAATTTGACTTTGTTGGAAACTAATAAGAAGGAATTCATTCCAAAGCCCCGATTTGAACCAGAGAAGTTAATGTTTCAAGTTTTAATTGAAATCCAGGAAGTAGAGTTACTTATGAACCTAAAAAGGCACAATAGGGAGCCTTTCATAATCATTGGGGCATCACTCGATCAACTAACATTCATCGAAGCATCTCAATTCTCTCATTTTCTCATTTTCACATTTCACTACATCTAAGAGAAAGTTGAGTGAGCAATTCTAGAGTGTTAAAGCTATCAAGGCCGTCCACTTGAGGAATAAATTTGCATCAAAATAAATGATTCTACTTGAGTTTTTTCTTTCCTTTAATATTTATTTTTATTTTAAGTTGAAAAACATGATTGCAATTTATTCTATTGATTTTTATTTAATAATGATGACTTAGCTTTGTTTATGCTAGAATGATTGCATCTTGATTTATGTTCATAACATGTGTTTAATGTTCTGTGCCTCAATTGATTATTCATCCAAATAAAATCATTAACATGTTGCTCATGCATAGGAAATGTTTGACTACATCTGAACTAGTTATTTAATCAGAACCAGATGGTAATTATTGGACACGGTATTTGAATGGTGTATGTTTGATCTTTTAATGATGAATTAGGTCAAATTAGTAATAATATCAAAAGGTATTTATTACATTGCATAACTTTAGAGTTAATGTGATTTAAGTGTTTCAGTATAGACATATCACTATTACTTCACATAATTTATAAGGAATGGTACTTTATAATATAATCTTTAGTTAAATATGACTTAAACATATGCATGTTGACTAATAGATAAACATAGGACTTCGACAGAAGCTTATGACTAAAGATTCAAAGTTAATAAACAATTGAGTTGCCATGGATTTTCCCAGGACATTTATTAAACATTGTTGTGAATTAATTAAGTTGAGGAGTGTAATTATTATAGCTCATTCATGTCATCGTTATTAAACCTTTTGAACTGTAGCTCCATTTTACATTTGCATTTGTTTTTAGTTAATTAGTTAATTCCCACTTCACACTTATTTATTTTCTTATCACCATCTTTTTAGTTTATAATTTCACAATATTTTCATATATATATATTCCCTGTCAAGATGATACTCTTACTACTTTATTACTTGTTTACCATTGTAATATCTAGATCTAGAGGGTCTAAGTTAGTGTGTAGGTATGAAGTAACCTATTGGCGAAATGTTGTCTGCCGAAATGTCTCTTTTGGCGAATAGAATGGGCGTATAATAATCATCAAGATTCTAGGTAAGGAGCCTATTTTAGAAATTTGGCTATCTGAAGAGGAGGATTTTATTTCAGAGTATCTATAATATGAGCTATCGCCAAAGGTATAGTACGCCTAGTTAGTCTGAAGTACTCTACTAGTTAATTCATAATGAAACCTGGTTAGGAACCACCAAGATAGATTAATATGATATTTATTATTAAGACCTTCATTTATGTTCTCTTCAGAAATTGTAGATCATTAAGAAGGAAAAACTCTGAATTCAAATGACACTTGTTAAATCTCTGTAAGTGAGTTAAAGTTGTATATATATATGTAAGAATAAGAGTTTCAGAGGGAGGTTCTTTTTCCTGATTATGTTATTTACTAGTTCCTCTATTGTGATTCAATAGTATTTCTTCCTCTAAAAAATTAAAACTAAAGATATGAATCTAATCAGTGATTATTCCATCTCTAGGTAAGTATTATGATTCTGCATGTTAAGTTCGGAAAGAGTAAGTTTGTAAAGAGTGTATGAATAGTAAGATGTAAGGAAAAGGATTTGTATGGGGGTTGTCAGTGTTTGAGATGATGGTAGAAAGCATACGAATAAGTTTTAATGGTGTTTCTATGTTCTGTAAGTAATTGTTGCTGTGGGATCATGTTAGATGTCCAAGTATGGATCCTCGAAATACAGTTTAGGTGAGTCTCTACTCTGACTCTCTTGTGTAAACTTTTCAGGTAGAAGTATATGAATAAAGGATGATGATATCTATAATAGTTGGTAAATGTATGACCATAGTAAAGATGAAGTGAGAGTTATGATGATATGTGAAAAGCTTTGTTAAGAAGAATACTAATTGGTAAGAATTCAGGTATAGTTGTGATGCTAGATGAATGTCAGTTAGGAATACGATCACATTTGGGTAAGTAAATAATGAGAAATGTCTCATTGTGTAGCCTCTAGTAAGGCAGTTACAATGCTAACCAGATTGACATATCACAAATTAAGAACGAGTGTAACACCATGAGGTAGAGACCCGTGGCAGTTTAGTATAATCTAGAACCATTTATGGTGTAGCCTCTAGTAAGATGAGACTAGAAAAGGAGAACACGATACATGAATGTGAGAAAGGCCATTTGGTTAAGACCTATTGCAAAATATAATATGTTTGTATGTTTGTTCATGGTGTAGCATCGAATAATATGCAAGTCGAAATGGCAGATCATGATTCATGAACCTCTGTATAAGTCCATGAAGAATAAACCATGGCACCATATGTGAAGTTCGTCGAAATAGTAAAAACGAGACTTTCTATGATGACTCTATGGCGTAATCCACGTGATGCCTTTATGGTGTGTTCTATTTGGCCCTTGTGGCATGATCTGTTATGTATATCAACAAGATGTGTCTCTCTGTTTCTATGGTGAGTATGATTGAGATAAAGTACTGTTATGCTCACGGTTAAAGGTTGAGTAAGATCTGTGAATTAATGGAATAAGTTATTAAAAAGAACTGTGTTTTTACATGATGATAAAGGTATATACCGTGATGATCTAAAAAGGTTGGGTATATATGTAGTTGTATCTATGCGAGATTTAAGGATTTGTCTTTATGAGTTCATTTGGGTTAAGAAATGATTGAATCAAAGTTCTTGGAATCTGCCATATCGAGGTTTTGTCTAGATTTAAGGACTTTTCTTGAAATCCTATGAAAGCTAGAATATGGGTATTATGAATATCTACGATTTTGAATGAAATTGATGTGGAATTCTTTCGATTGATATTTGTAGTATATCATAAGCGTGGATTTGTGTAATAGTGAACTAAGGAATGATTTGGATAAGAGTTTGTGGTAGTCAGTTTTGGGTGAGTAATCGTCAAATGTGCTATAATTGCCTATGAAGTATGTTTAGGAACAACTGATTAGAGTATAGCGTAAATATTAAAATCTAGTATAGATGGAACAAATTTTAAAGGTATATTGTTTAGATTAGAACTTAAGCAACAAGGAAAATCAAGTAATGTGTTAAAGAATCTTCAGTAGCCAAATAAGTTAGAATTGGTATTTTGAAGAGTATGATATCTGGAGTACATGTGTGGACAAAACTATAGTGGTATCTGCCATAGTAAATGGTTTGGGAGAATGGTTGGGGGTAATAGCTCATACAAGAATGCAAAGTATTCATAGAGGTATTTTTGTAGTAAAGCCCACTTAGTACTCTGGTCCTTACAAAGTTTGTTGTTGTGTCTCAGGTATTTGGGAAGAGTGTACACCAAAGGGACGTTGCCAAGAGTGTACCTAAGTTTCAGCAAAGTGGACTATTATGCATACAGTGGAATTATGGCGTAGTCTAGGAATGCGCCTTTCGAGTTTGATTTTAAACAAACTTTTATCTTGTAAAGATCTATATCAAATTTAATGTAACAAGTTACTGTATAATACTTTCTTTGTTTTCATATGTTAAAATTTTCTGTGAAATTTTTATATAAAATAATTAGAGAAATATAATTTTGTAAACTATTTAAAAAAAGGTCAAGTGATATGTGAGGTAACACCCGAGACTCGACTAATCAGGCCAGGTTAAGGGCGTTACAAGTTCAAATCAGAGCCCGATTTAGTTGGTTCTCGGATAGTTGTTGTGCAAAGAAGTCATGCATGCATAATAAACAAAATCTGGCAAAGTTTCTCAGGTATGTGAATCTCTTTTTTATGCGGAAAATGTTTTTTATGTTAATGAGTAAATGTTAATAAGAAAGATAGTAGAGGAAACAAAAGATTGATTCATTAATGGAAATTGGAAAGAAGTACATTGTGAAAACAAAAGATAGTAAAAGACATAATAAAAGTAAAATTTTTAATTCCCTTCCTCAGCCTTATGATCAATGGGTTTAGTAGGAGCCTCCTTTGTTTGTTCTAAGTTCTTGGGAACCTTCTCTAAATCAAATAAGTCTTTTTCCTCACCTCCTTTAGGCGTATTGGGGGCAACAAAACCAACAGTTAGCTTCCATTTTGTTTGAAATTCCTCCGAATCCTTTCCTTCGGGATTGTAAACATTGAAGCTTAAGGAATCAATAGAGATGTACTTAATAAAATTAAAGTCTACTCGATTTAGATTCTTCGGGCCTGCAACTACCTAATATGGAGAACCATATTAGATATCATCTTCTTGTTATTTCCTAAAGGCTTCCTTACTAGATTGACGAAAGATTATCCAATTCAGCCTTATGATGTAGCTCTTGAGATTTGAGTTGCTCTTTTAGAGAGGATCCGCTCTCCTCTAGTGATTCAACCTTTCTTTCTAATTGAATGCACTGGGTCTCTGTGTCTTAACATTTAACTTTCCAGGCCATAATGCAAGAATCGAGTTGATCAAGATTGCTCCTATGAACCTGGTCATTGTAGCGTAGCTCATCTATCATTTGAATTTTAGTTTTAATTGTCTCCTCTAAGTTTGTAACCTTGGTTTTATGGTAATTATTGATTTTTTAGAGGATTCCACTCCATAGACTGTACTCTACAGATAGAGCTTGTCCAGACTTGGCCATCAATGATAGATGAAACGAGTTCGAATTAGATAAAAGGTAAGATTGGAGGGACTTTTCTAATTGAGGAGGTATCATACCGTACTGACTTTGGAAAATTGAACTCAAAGAAATAGAGGATAGCCCTGATGTATATAAGTCATGCCATGGAAAGAATTCATTCATTTTGCAGAAGGGGTTTATTGTGGTTGAGAGCTTGTGGGAAGCACAGACTGATCTAATGGTAATGTTTCTATTGGGACCTTAGCCTATGGAGGATCAGTGTAACACCCCTTACCCGGCCCAGTCGCCAGACCTGAGTAAAAATATGCTACGAAAAAAATTCAACAATCGATAACTACTTTACTAAAGGAAAACTCAATTATTTATAACTTAGATCCTATATAATCAAACATATTAAACATTTAATCTCTCTAAGTACCTAATTGTAAAATCTAGGCATATAATAGGATAGATTTACAAAATTTTAAAGTTTTAAAGTTAATAATGAAAATTCATAGTTGGTATTGATACTAATCGATACCTTTCTCAAAATTAATACCAAAATTCAATTTTGTTTTCTTTGCAAAATAAGGGTATCGATAATTATTTTATAGTATTAATATTTTATGAAAAAGTATTGATACTCAAATAAAAATCGATACTATTTTGGCATTGTTTTTGTTTTAAAACTATTCATATGGTCAAGTATCAATACCAAATGTCAAAATATCGACACCTATGTTCAAAACGGTAAAATTTCATGTTTAAGAGTTCATTTCATGCCAAATTCACCTAATTACCAACCTTTAAAACAAACTCAAACCAACTTAAAATATACCAAATAACTCAACCTAAATGCCTAACCAATGTGCCCTCCTTGACACCACAATTCAATTGCCAAAACAAAATCACATTTCATACCTAACTAGTTTACTTTCAAGTTTCCAAATACTTATAATATCTCATGCCTAATCTACCATTACCATTCAAACCATTCACAACCAATATTCCATATTTCAAATACTTCCTTGAGACTTCTGCCAAATAGCCAAAATCAAGTTCACAAGTAACTATTTATACCAAAGACACAAGCACATATACAAGCAAACTAAAACAACTTTACACTAAGCTAAAATATAGCATATGAAGTAAGTATCAAAACTTATACAAAAAAACCTATTACATACCATATAACTTAAAAGTAAACATCTAGAAAGTACTAAAAGATATCTGGATAGTGTGATTCTTCGAGTTGATCCGATCGCCCGATTTCCATAACACATAATCTACAAAGAAACAGAAGAAATAACACAAGTAAGCTTTACTAGAGCTTCGTAAGTTCAACGGTTAAAACGATAAACTTATCATAGAAATATATATAATTCACACATTAACACTTTATAAACTATGATAATGTCAATCACAACCATTCAACATGTGAGCCTTATATCAATAAACTTAATGAGTAATCTATTTAATAATACTAGATCTTTTAATGTCAAGTCCAGTTAATTTATCAGGAAATCATATAACCATTTAAAATTTGCCCGATGAATGATATAACGGATTCGGATACGTGGTTAACCATCCAGAACACACCAGAACGCTCGAGTGAGTTTAACCGATCGAGAACACACCTCGGCACCAGGTGCCTAGCCCGTAGGCTAACATCCCTCAAAAACACACCTGGGCATCAAGTGTCATGCCCGAAGACTTTACATCTGCCCCTAGTAACACACCAGAATCACTATAAATAAAACTCGATAGTCTACAACAAATGTTAGACTTCGATATATTCAGTGAATAGTAACAAATCAATAATAATTATCTCAGCAAAATCAAACCCGTATCGCGCACATTAAAACCTTATTGGCATTCCAATTGTATCCTATCCTATGTTCATCAACTCAAAATGATATCGAATAAAAGTGTTCAAGTTAATTATTTTCTCGACTCACATAAACTTATTTCAATTCAATTATGTCAAAATATTCAACAACTCAATTCATAGTTACTATAACATTTAATTTAATACGAAACTAAACCATACAAACTTACCAGAGGTAAACTGCAGAGACAGTGAAAGTTTAGGGACTACTTAGCAACTTTCCATTTTCCTCCGTTATCTACTTGTTCTTGATATGCATAACACTTAGCCTGGCCGAAAATTTTTCTTAAAAAAATGGTGTTTTCTTTCTTTAATTTCGGTGAAAACTTGAAGATGATGATAGATTTTTGTTTTTTTTTAGTTTATGTTATTTTAGTTTTTAATTTACTAATTTACCCTTTCAATATTAACTTAACAACTAACCGAATTTAGTCCATATTTGTCCATAATATCTTATATGGTTTATTTACCAAACAAGTCCGTCCACTCACATTTCAATAACTATTTAACATAATTATCTAGTAGAACTAACTTTTTCAACTTTCACAATTTAGTCCTTTTTAATTAATTAACTACCTAAATATTAAAAAATTTTACCAAAATTTAATATGACACTAATGACTTCTTAAATATTAAATAATTAATATTTATCGACTGACACATCGAAATTGTGAATCTGAAACCACTATTTTCGACACACTTGAAAATGAGTTGTTGCAATAAACATTTTGAATTGGGGAGTCTATGTGTTAGGTGGACTGCATGGGAACTGTAAGAAGTTTTGGGATTGTAGGAGAAGAAATTCTTGGAGTTGGGAGTCCCATTATAAGTTTGTGCAACATGATTTGTGGATGTTCACTCTCATCAAATTCTTAAGTGCCCTCACTCACTCTAGGTCTCTTCTGATATTTCTTTATTATTGGTTTCTTCGAAGGGGCAGAGGTGGTTCTCTCTTTTTTGCGAGCTTCATTTAAAAGAGTATTGATGTCCATATTGGATGCTTGGTTATCAATATAAGTATTAGCCCCGTATGAAGAAGAAGAAAAATGAGGAATACCATGAGTGATAATCCAATTGTGAGAACAAATCCCACAGACTTCATAGAAATAAAAAGGAGGTTCACCTGCACTCCCGGTCAAAACTTGTGCTAGATTACTGGTGCCATTAAATGGCCAAAACTTTGAAGTTGAAGGCATATTATAGTTATCTAACCAATTGATGGGTTTAGTGTCTCAACGACTATTTCGGCTTTGATTTAACAAATAGTATGGGAAAACATTCCTAACTGTAACTAACTCCACTAATTCAAAGGTATGCCCCCTCACCAGACATTAAAATTGTTTCTTAGAAACTTTAGCATCAATAGGTTGATAGTGGGCACAAATGGATTCTCGAAGGAGAGACCAACGTGTGGGAAAACCAAAAAAACTTTCAAGTTTGGAGATAATCTTATGAACTTGTCCTTCCTAGAGTACAGGTTTGAGATACTATTTTGAATAATTGGTTCACAACCTTGGCATACACTGAAATGATTATTTCCAGCACCAGCTCTTTGTCTTATGACTTTTAATTGATAAAATTTCTAAAAAACTCCCAAGAGTGATGGTTCATTACGCATGAAACAATTAATAAAATAGGCTACCAGAGACCACTAAGACAAGGCTTGTAACAGCCCTAACCCGTATCTGTCGCTGAAATAAGGTTACGGAGCATTATCATGAAAGCATAACTTAAATACATTCATTTCCAAAAATTTCATAAATCATAGCACAATTCATTCAAACAAAAGCATATTTTCCCTTATTTGAGCCATCGAGGGCTTAGAAACACTTTAGAAACGATTCAGGACTAAAACGGAAACATTTGAAACATTAAGGAAAAAGATAGAAAATTTCATACTACAGGGGTCACACGGTTGAGACACACACCCATGTCTCAGGCTGTGTAACAATCGAAATAGGGGCACATGGCCATGTCCCAACCCGTGTAACTCACTGACTTGGGTCACACGTATAACAACCCGTTTTTCAATAGTCTCAAAAATAGTGGTTTCGGGGCCACCAAATCTGACGAGTAAGTTCGTAAATATTATTATATAATATTTACGAGTCAAATGTGATTTTAAAAAGGTTTTTGATTTGATAATTTATGTTATTTAAGCGATTTATTAAGTTCAAGTGATAGGACCCTAAGGCCAAATGGTTTTAGAAAATGAGGATCGGGACCTCGTTTCTATAAACCGAGTCGTAAATATTTTTATAAATATTTATGGAGTGTCACTAAGGTGGTATTAAAGTTTCGTTGAAATATTTAAACGTTTTGATAGTTAATTAATTAAGGACTAAATCGTAAAATATGTAAAATTTGATCATTATTTGATTTAAGTGATTAAATGGTTTATTGAATAAAGGAAAAGGGACTTAAATGGTAATTAGACCATTTAACAATTTAGTGGACGGTTTTGGGCAACTAAATGCATGAAAATTGGATAATTATTAAATGGACAAAATAGTAATTTTATAATTAAATTAAATTAAATAAAAAATAAAAGTTAATATCATCATTTTCATGTCTTCTTCAGCGAAATGAGAAAGAAGAAAAACTCCATGGAAGCTTCATGCTTCGGCCATGTTTCATTTGATGCATGTAAGTCTGTTTTAGCCCTGTTTCTAATAATTTTTATATTTTTGATATCGTTGCAACTAGGTCCAACCAGTCCGTACCTTCGATTTTGAAACTGTTAAAGATTTTGAATGTTTTCATTGATGAATCTAGTAATTTTTAATGTTAAATAATGAATTTGAAATATTAGTTGTTATTGAAAAGTATTTTGTTAAGTTATTTGTTTATGAATTTATCGATTAGGGACTACATTGCTAAGATAATAAAGGTATAGGGATTTGATTTGAAATTGTTGCAAAAATGGGCTGAAATGGAGGCTATGAATATTCGGCTAGTGTAAAATTTCAATAAAAAAATGGTTAATTTACATGCTTTAAGCTTAGGGAATAAATTCAATAAAAGGGAAATTTTAGGCGCAATTTTGTAAAAATGTCAAAAATGACTAAATTGCATAAAACACATTGTTTTACTATCTAAATTAATAGATTGAATAGAGTTATTAATTTAGATCAAGATCGAGTGGAAAGTCAAGGAGAAAGAAAAATTACCAAAATGCCTCTGTACTTTGTCATTTCTACAATTTAGCCAGTAAGTTCGTATGTTAAATAGCATTTTAAATTGTTGTTTTAAATGCTATCATGTTATATTATCATATCATGTCTCGAAAAAAAAATCCAACAAAGTATCAATGCCCATCGATTAAACAAAAGGGATTGTTTTGACCATCAAATATGAAAAGGGATGGTTTCGACTATCGACTATGAAAAGGGAAGGTGACGACCATCGAATATGAAAAGGGATGGTGATGACCATCGAATATGAAAAGGGATGGCTTTGAACATCGAATATGAAAATGGATGATTTCGACCATCGGTTAAAGAAAAGAGATGGTTTCGACCATCAATTAAAGAAAAGGGATGGTTTCGACCATCATTTAGCACACTTGCATGATCTCCGATAAGGGTTTCGATTGACTTCAGTACGACAAATATGGAAAGGTATGATGTACCAATGATCAAAGTATGAATATTCATGATGATGAAAGGTATAATTTAAGTAATGCTATGTTTACGTACCATATCTTACCATGTGATGATATTGCTAAGTTATGTGTTTAATCACTAGCTTGTGGCTATGGTAAATGTTATGTTCATGTCTTTTGTGTTATACAAATGAAATGGTAAGTGTTCAATATGAACCAAGACATGTGTGTATGAAACTTATTGAAATGGTGGTACATGGAAAACATGACATGTTATGAAGGATGATAAATTCAATTGGATCATGCTCAAGTATAATGGTTATCTATGTTAAGTTCACATGAATTATATTCAATTATGCTAACATGTGTTGTTGTTGGTGCTTAGGCTTGTGCCAAGTTTATGATTGAATTATATCATGTTTAATCTTAATGAAATACATTGAAAGGATAAGTGTTCAATTGTTAACGTGCTTATGTCCATAAAAAGGTGGAATAAATCAAAGTATGTAATTTCTTATGCAATGGTTGATTATGTAGCTTATTCCAAAAGAGCTATGTTTAAATGCACTAACTTGTAGTCATGGTTGATGTTATGCTTATAACTTGAATGTTATGCATATGAAACGATTGAGGAAAGGTAATGAAATGGTAAATTCATAGTTGAAATGAAATTTGAAGAAAAGGGAGTAATGAGTTGAATGATGTGTTATATGTGAGAAATTTACATATGCTATGGATAAATATACCTTTATCATGGATAAATACACTAAGCCGGAAATTGTTGATGTGGTTTAGGCTTATAATAAGCATTGGGAATAGAATGAAAAGAGGCTAAATTTGAAAAGTGTATAATCTTATAGAAAGGTTGTTGATTATCTATTAAGTCCCATAAAATCCTATCACGTTATGAATGATAAATATATGCGACATTAGTGAACTTACTCATTTGTGAGTTGTTGATCATATCGATTTATGAATCTTATGGCATTGACATAGATTTATGTTTATTCTATAAAGTTTATGATTGAAATGGACTATTATGCTTAAAGTTTATACGAACTTACTAAGCATACATTGCTTACGTAGTTATTTTCCTCTACTTTACAGATTATCGGAAGCTCGATCAGGTTAGAAGCTAGTCGAAGATCCATCACACTATCCAACAATTTTATCGGTATATTTTGAGGCTTTGATCGTGGTTATAATAGCATGTACAGGTGGACTATGTCTAATGTTTAGATAATGATATTAATGCATGGTTTTATGGCCAAGGTGGTATGTGTTGGCATGTTTGCAAAGTGACAATTTAGGGCATGTTTTGATATGAAATTTTAATCAAGTATGTTTGGTTGAAATATGACAATTTGGATCTAAATTTGGTATGTATATATATTGGATGTTGGAACCATTTGGTAATGGCTAGTTTTGTGTCATTTATATGGTTTTGATACATGAGAGAAGTTGTTCAAATTGTAAAGTTATTTTGCTATCGCATGAATCTAATATGTTAAGGTAGGTATGTGTTAATTATAGTATGTTTAGGTATTTTAATGTATGTGTTTGAAGTGCCTTTATGGCATATTGGTTGAATGGAATTTGGTCATTTGAAATTGGTTGTTTTATGCATGATTGAACATGTTTAATACCTTTGTCATATCTGTGAATGGCTTGTATAGGTATGCTTGAATTGGGTAAAAGAAATGGCTTGTATTTGGCCTATTTCTTGTCCACACGGCCTAAGACACGGGTGTGTGTCTTAGCTGTGTGTGACACACGGTCGTGTGTCCCCTGTAGGTTTTAATGATTGAACATGTTTAATACCTTTGTCATATGTGTGAATGGCTTGTATAGGTATGCTTGAATTGGGTAAAAGAAATGGCTTGTATTTGGCCTATTTCTTGTCCACACGGCCTAAGACACGGGTGTGTGTCTTAGCTGTGTGTGACACACGGTCGTGTGTCCCCTGTAGGTTTTAATGGTTGCATTTCAAAAGTTACACGGCCTGGCACACGGATGTGTGGCTTGACCGTGTGACCCAAGTCGGAGAGTTACATGGACATGGACACGGGCTGGGACACAACCGTGTGTCCCTACTTCAAATACCCACACAGCCTAAGACACAGGCTTGTGTTTCAACCATGTGATTCACACGGCCGTGTGGCCCTTACAGTGTGAATTTTTCTATCTTTTTCCTTGAAGTTTTAAGTATTTTTGATTCAGTCTCGAATTGTTTCTAAATTTTTATAAGGCCTCGAGGGCTTGCATAAGGGACAATATGCATGTGTTTGAATGGAATATGATATGATTCATGATATGTTTTTATGTTATAGTTTTACGATAATACTTCGTAACCTTATTCTAGCGACGGATATGGGTTAGAGGTGTTATAACAAAGCCAAGCCACATGCCCCTGTGCCAGGCCGTGTAACCTTTGAAATTGCCTCATACGCCTGTATGCCAGGTCGTGTGTTAGGCCGTGTAACTTTCAAAATGCAACCCTAAAAACCTATAGGGGACACACAGCTGGGACACACGCCCGTGTCTTAGGCCGTGTGGACAAGAAATAGGCCAAAATCAAGCCATTTCATTCACCCATCTCATTTTGCACACATGATCAAGGCTTTAAACATTCTCGAAACCTGCATAAAAGACCCATTCAAAGATCAAAAATACATCTAACCAATATACCAATAAGGAACATCAATCATCAAACATCAAACATATCTAAACATGTTCATACTTAACCATTCATAACTAACCTATTTTCGTACCAAAACCTACCACAATTTACACACATCAAACTTCATCATCACATGCCAAATTGATTATTCAAAACATACATCAACTTAGCCACATCAACACCAACCATCAAGGCTTTAAAGTACCATAAGTACCACAAGTTCAAAGCAACATTTACATGCCACAACATCAACTAGACATTAAACAAAAGTTCACCTATACATGCCATTATAACCTAGACCAAAACATCTACCTATATAATCGTGGGATAGTGTGATAGGTCTCCGACAAGCTTCCCAACCGAACGAGCTTCCAATTATCTATAAATCATAGGAAAGAAAACCACGTAAGCACATAATGCTTAGTAAGTTCGTAAAACATAAAACATAACTTAACATTTCATTAATAAACATTAAGAATAAGCATTATAAAATCCAACCACAAGCTTGGCACAGCCTAAGCACCAACAACAACACATGTTAGCATATTCAACATGAATCACATGAACTTAACATAGATAAGCCTTTATACGTGAACATAATTCATTTGAAATCATCAATTTTATTAAAATAGTATACTTCCAATGAAACTTAACATTACTTTACTTTTCATACATGTCATGGTTTATTTTGAACACTTACCATTTCTTTCTTTTTCATGCCTGTTGAAGCGTTTAGAATATCATTGGATACATGCGATAGCTCACATGAACTGTGCTAAACATATAACCATAACCTTTACTTTCCTTTACATCCTTACTCACACAAGCTATGAAATGAGCCTACTCACACAAGCTGTGGGTCAGAATGTAAACTACACTATGTTGCCTACACAAGCTATGGAGTATCCACAACAAACGCAGGACCTCAACCATCGGTAGGACATTCAAGACCAACACCCGAAACATGGGAACCTAATGACATGTCATTTGTATCCTACAAATTCCTAAGGTTCAAATGAGGCTCGAAAGACATCATGGCATCGTTGGATTTTCACCATTCAGTTTACATAGCATTTAACATATTAACATATAATTTATAATAACATTAAAGCTGTATTTAATCATACAAACTTACCTCAATGGTTAAGGCATAGAAATAGAGTCAACTAATTCGAAGCTTTAGCTTTACCCCGATCTAAATTCGTACGAAGTCTATCTTGGTATGCAAGCTAAGGAGTTGGCTGAATATTTTGAACCCTAAAATGGTGTTCTTAGCCTTTAAAATCGGCAGGGAAGAAAATGAATGAAACAAAATAGATTTTGTTTTATTAATTTTAACCTTAATTACCTAATTACCAAAATAACTTTTAAAAACTTTAACAATTTCAATAAAACCAATCCATGAATGTCCGCTAACTATATGAATGGTATAATTACTATTTAAGTCTTTTAACTGTAAAGTCTCATAGCTATTTGATACCTTTAGCTACTAGAACTCTACTTTTGCACCTTTTACGATTTAGTCCTTTTCACTAAATTAAGCATGCAAATGATAAAATTTCTTAATGAAATTTTTGTACGACATTACTAACATACCGTAAAAATTAAAATAATAATAAAATAAATATTTTCACTTCAGATTTGTGGTCCCAAAACCACTATTCTAATTTCTCTAAAAACGGATTGTTGCAAGGCTAATAGTTGTTCGGTTGTGATGCCATACTCAATTAATACTGAGCAAAAGAATGGGTGTAGTGGTAAGTGGAAGTCAGCCTTTAGTAAAAATAGTGGGAGGATAAAAACCTTGGGTATTATCAATCAGACGACACCTTGGTAGTTGTCTGAAATCATAAGCAAATTTTAGGTGTCTGATGCCTCGAGGCCTTAGATACTTATGAGTTTCTTATTGGGTAGTACTACATTCATATGAGGGAGTTGATACATATGGGGGACTATCATCGAGACCTTATAAACCAAAAGAGAAGAGATCTCTAGGAGTGATTTTTTGATTACTTTGGCTTCGGCCTCTTCCTTGAGTATTTGATTTAGAAATCACTAATGTAAATGGGGAAGAAGAAAATAAGTGAATACAAGAAAATATTACCTTTAAGAAATATGCAATTGAAGACGATAAAGGCAAAAGGATTGAGCAGAAAAGAGGTTAGGGTTTTCAAATGATTTAGCAAAAGTGCTGAAGAAATGTTTGAGTCTCTATTTTATAGAAGCAAATGTGTGCAAGAAGTTTATTCTGCGAAAACTGTTCAGGTTCTCTAATAAATATTTGACAGTTGTCAAAAAGGTAAGAGTGTAACATTCGAATTTAAGTGATTAACTGCCAAAATTCTGATTTTGTCCAAATAAGCAAATCGATGGCAATATCTTATTAAGATTTTCAAAGAAGTGTGTCAATGGAAGGAAAAATTTTGATGAGTAAATAATAAAGTTCGCCTAATTGTTGACACTTTGTTGGCACGAACAACTAGTTTCGAGGACGAAATTTTATTAAGGGGAGGAAAGTTGTAACATCTAGACCTGGTGAGTCTATGTTGGCTTGTAGGTATGAAGTAACCTATTGGCGAAGTGTTGTCGGCCTAAATGTCTCTTTTGGGAAGTAGAATGGGCATATAGTAATTGTCAAGATTGTAAGGACTTTATTTCAAAACTTTTGCTATATGAAGAGGAGTATTTTATTTAAAAGTATCTATGATATGAGCTATCGCCAAAGGTATATTACACCCAGTTACTCTGAAGTACTATTCTAGTTAAGTCGTTAGGAAATCTGGTTAGGAACCAACAGGATTGATTGAGATGGTATTTGTTATTAATATCCTCAGTTATGTTATTCCCTAGTTCTTCTACTATGATTCAATGGTATTTCTTCTTCTAAAAACTGAAAACTAAGGATCTAAATCTAATCAATGATTATTCCATCTCTGGGTAAGTATTACAGTTCTTCATGTTAAGTTTTGAAAGTGCAAGTCTATAGAGAGTGTACAAACAGTAAGATGTAAGAAAAAGGCTTTGCATGGGGGTTGTCAAAGTTTGACATGATGATAGAAAGTAAACAAATAAGTTTTAATGGTGTTTCTATGTTTTGTAAGCATTTTTTGTTGTGGGATCGTGTTAGATGTCCAAATATAGAGTTTCAAAATACAATTTAGGTAAATCTCTACTCTAACTCTCTTGCGTAAAATTTTCAGGTAAAAGTATATATATAAAGGATGATGATATCTATAATAGTCAGTAAATGTATGATCATAGTAAAGATAAAGTGAGAGTTATGATGATATGTGAAAAGTTCTGTTGAGAAGAATACTGATTGGTAAGAATGTAGGTATAGTTGTGATACGATTAAAATGTCAGTTAGGAATACAATCATATCTGGGTAAGTAAATAATGAGAAATGTCCCATTCTGTAGCCTCTGGTAGAGCAGTTACAATACTAACCATATTTGCATATCACGAATCGAAAACAAGTGTAAGACCATTAGGTAGAGACCTGTGGTAGCTTATTATAATCTAAAACCATTTATGGTGTAGGCTTAGTAAGATGAGACTAGAAAGGTAGAACACGATAAGTGAACGTGAAAAAGACTATGTGGTTAAGACCAATGGCATGATATAATATGTCTATATGTATGTTCATGGTGTAGCCTTTGATAATATGTAAATCAAAATGGAAAATCATGATACATGAGCCTTTGTATAAGTCTATGAAGAAGAAACCATGGCACCATATATGCTGTCCGCCGAAATAGTAAACACGAGACTTTGTATGACATCTTTATGGCATGGTCTGTTCCTTATGTCTTCAAGATGTGTCTCTCTGTTTTCATGGTGAGTTATGCAGAAATCTATTTGTTTTGAAATAAGTAAGACTGAGATAAAGTACTGTTATGCTCAAGGTTAAATATTGAGTAAGATCTGTGAATTAATAGAATAAGTTATTCAAAAGAACTGTTTTTTTGCATGATGATAAAGGTATCTGCCATGATGACCTGAAAAGGTTGGGTATATATATAATTGTATCTATGCGAGATTTAAGGATCTATCATATCAAGGTTATGTCTAGGAGGTTATGTCTAGGATTGAAGGGCTTTTCCTGAAATCCTATGAAAGCTAGAATACGAGTATTCTTAATATCTGTGGTTTTGAATGAAATTGATGCAGAATACTTTTGATTGATATATATAGTATATCATCAGCATGGATTTGTGTGATAGTGAACTACGTAATGATTTGAATAAGAGTTTGTGGTAATCAATTCGGGGTGAGTAATAGCGAATGTGTTGTAATCGCTTGTGAACCATGTCTAGGAACAATTGATTGTAGTAGAGCGTAAATATTAAAATCTAGTACATATGAAATGGATTTTGAAGGTATATTCTATAGAGTAGTACTTAAGGAACAAGGAAAATCAAGTAATGTGTTAAAGAATCTTCAGTAGCTAGATAAGTTAGAATTGGTATTTTGAAGAGTATGATATCTGGCGTACATGTGTGGACAAAATTGTAGTGGTATTCACTGTAATAAATGGTTTAGAAGAATCGTTACGTATAGTGTCTTATACCAGAACACAAAGTTTTCATCAAGGTATTTTTGCAGTAAAACTCACTTAGTACTCTTGTGCTTACAAGGTTTGTTGTTGTGTCTCAGGTATGTGGGAAGATTTTACGGTAGAGGGACGATGCTAGGTGTGCGCCCAAGTTTCGGTGAAGCGGGATATTATGCATACAGTGGAACTGCAGCGTAGTTTAGGAATACACCTTTTAAGTCTAATTTTAAATGAACTTCTATCTTGTAAAGATCTATATCAAATATAATGTAACAAGTTATTGTATAATACCTCCTTTGTTTTCATATGTTAAATTTTTCAGTGAAATTTTATATAAAATAATTAGAGAAATAGAATTTCGTAAACTATTTTAAAAAAAGTTGAAGTGATATGTGAGGTAATGCCCAAGATCTGGAACCGGTTAATTGGGTTGGGTTAAGGGTGTTTTAGCCTTCCTTTTGAATCGTCAGAAAAGTGTTACTTTCGAATGGTCAAAAAAGTGCCAATAGAGTTTTGATTGACTAAAATTGATTCTAATAGAAGCCCTTGTGTTGGCATAGCCAAAGTCTAGAATGGAATTCCTTGTGTATAGTGATGCTTCGCTCAGTGGTTTAAGTTGTGCCCTAATGCAGTAAAGTAAAGTAATAGCCTATGACTCCTAACAGTTTAAACTACACAAGAAGAATTATCCAACACATGATCCTGTGTTGGCGACTATTGTGTTTGGTCTAAAAATCTAGCAGTATTATCTTTATGGCGAGAAATGTCACATTTATACTTGTAACATCTCAAACTCAGCCTAGACGTTATGGCCAAATCCTAAAGATTACATTGACCATTGGAATGGAATGGAAAACTTTCCTACTATTTAAAACTATTTGCTTTTTTCTGTTGTTTTAAGACTAGTGATCTCGATTTATTTGCTTTGTTTCAAAAAAAGACCATATTAATTTCAAAATCATCATCTTTAGAGTTTCATTTGTAAAGATTAATTATCTTGGAAAAAATATATTATATTTTGTTAAAAACAAACGTTAAGTATTGTAGTGGAAAATTATATTAAAATCATATTTTGTTGAAAATCAGTTTTTCATGCATATTTGATAAAACATTAGTGGATAGTTTAAAACTTCAAATCAAATGATAATGAAATAAAAATCTTGAAATATAAAGTCTCATGCTACAATCCATAAGAAAATTATTACAGTCCCAAAATAACCATATAATAAAGTTTAAAGTATTTAAAATAAAAACCATCTGAAAACTCCTCCGACAGCCGCGTCTAAGTCCTAACCTAGGGGATTATTTGAAATCATATTAGAAACTAAGGAATGGGCAATATGCTCAGTGTGAGACTTATTTAAAATATACAGAAATAACATAAATATAAAAGTCAAGCTAGAAAAATATACAGAGTACTATAAATAGTGCAAAGTTCAAAATTTATGCCATGCGTGATCACGTCATTGTATAATATTTAGATTATTCCTACCCAACTCCGCTATACATCAATATAAGAGTTCCCTAGAATTCATCCAATCAATAACACACCAATTTCATGACAAGCCACCAAAATTGCAAATAAACTGCTAGATTTGTAGTCAAGTTACTAGAAATGTCGTTATGCCATTAGAATTACAGTTAAAGTGACATAATTATGTGGTTAAAACACCAAATTTTCTGATAAACTATTAGCTCTTCCTCCTTCCATATTCATCCCAACCTCATGAAAAATGATAAGTTACAATTAAAAACAGAGAAGAAACAATAAGCATGATCAGAGCATGCAATAGTGGCAGAAACAGTTGGCATGATTTAAACATGCGATTAGACTTAGAATAGTGGCATAAATTCCATACAATCAGTAAAACAATATATTAAGCGCATTTAATGACACTTTTAAAATTATTAGTATTAGAATTCACATTTTTAATATGTGACAAATTTTAGTTTTAGTGTGCATGGTTTATCATGACATCAATCTTAATAACAAATTTGCAACATGCTGCAATACCGCATATTAGAAGAATATCACCAAACCATAATACAACACACATACATATTTATGGCATCACAAATTTAACATATAAGAGTCACTTACTTAGAAATAGTCCAATTGAAGGATTTATTATTCACCATGAATATTTAACTTATTCAAATAACCACGTTTCAGAACAGATAATAATTATTAATCATTATCAAATAACGCTAAATAATTAATCATATATATTTTTATTTGATTAAACCCAAACCTGGAAATAAGCCTTGTCACTATATACACCCCACACTCCAACGTTCACGAATCAAGATAGATCTCACTTGATCTAATCAAATGATAACGGTATGATACCAATACGACATTCGTTAGTTTCAGCTATAAACCAAAATATACGGCTATTATGAAGTAAGATAAGAAACTTAGCCCAATATCTTTTTTGAAAGGATATCCAAACATTTTCTTATGTAAGACTAAATCCGAATGATCTCGTCACATCCCAAAAATCGATTTAGTAGAAATTGGGTTAATGAACCGAAAGTGGTCACGCCTAAATTTTTTTAGATGATCTTTTGCTCATTTGATAATAAACAAGTATCAAATATAATGATTGAGTAGTGGTAGAGCTGTCCCTAAAGACCCATGTTTGAATCATTTCCCTCACATTGTTTTCTATATGGTGCAATTTTTCTTCAAACCTTAGCAAATGTTACACAATGTTTTTAAAATAAATGTTGTAGTTTATAAACAAGGAAGTAATTTGGCTCAGTGGTTAGTAGCTTGAATAATTTCCTAAGGGTCTTAGGTTCAAGTCTCCACACTTTCCATATTTTGTTTAATTTTTTTGGCAACTTTTGCATGGGACAAAGCTTCCATAACCGTCCTCTCCTCGTTACCATGCAAAGGAAGATTCCTTCCTCTTTTCACTAGTCATCTGTCCCTTTTAAACCTCCTTTTTTTACTCACATGATCTCTTTTTTGCTCTTTTGTCCCTTTAATATGCATATTTTCTTCATCCTTACCTTGTGTGACATACATTGAACCTAGACAAGGTGAATCACACCTTTTGATATTCAATTTTTTTCCTTCCTCTCTATTTTTTCCACCATTCTTTTGCTCCTCATTTATCTTCTTTTCTCCTCCTTTCTCTTCTATTTCCTCTTCATTTTTCTTCCATTTCACCTCCTCAATAAAGCTTTTTTCCTTAATTCTTCCACATCTCCTCCAATCCTAACCAATCCCATAGCACCTTACCACCACATCTTTACCGTCGAACCTCTACCGTCACCATCATCATCGCACTGCTATCATGCTGCCGCCATCGACCACCACCATTTTTTACCGTTTTCTTCTTTTCTCCTCCTATCTTTCATAATAAACATTTTTATTATTCAACTTCATATATCGATTTTATTGAAAGGTTTTATTGTTAATCTTTTCTAATCTATCATTTTTGTTATTTTCTTTTATTTGTTAGTTGAGAATCCTCCTCTTTAATCGAATCACTGTAATGATCATTGAGTCTCTTTACCCTCGAGATTACATAAGTATTGGTAAATCCTTCGATTAGATTATTTTTTTCTTTATTCTTTTTTATGAAAGATTCTAACAAGGGTATTTATTGTTCGTGCAAGAAGTGTTTATTTGAAACCCCGGATCCATACTCCATCCTTTAGATGTATTTTTCATTTGGACCATTAAGTAAGTGATTCAACTTAATCATTTATTAAAAAATATTATTAAAAATATCAATATACTGACATGGTATTAATGTTTTACTAGGGATTCAACCCTTGAGTTCCTCTCTTAGAGTTGGGAATTGAAATTGTTATTCTGATGGTCATACGAATTCAGGTGTGTCTAAACCAATACAAGTTATATATATAACATTAATAGCACCTAAACAAAATATTATACAAGTAAGTGATTTCGAACCAACTAATTTTATGAAAAGTATGTTGTGTGGTTATGATTTTCACTGTTTGAAAAGTATATTATTCTCATTCTCATCTTATGTGATATTATGGCATAATTGATTTTAAATGAAAATAAATGGTGATATCTCGATATCTTGAAACAATACGTGAAATGCATGTTAAACATGCCTTACATGATATTATATGATTCGATTTGCATGTTTCAACATGCCCAAAGTGATAAATGATATTTTGAAATGAAAAATATATATATGCTCATTGTGGCCATATCACATGCATGGGGTGGGATATTGTAAGGAGGAAGAATTGGTGGCTTCATTCACATATTGAATGTTATTAATAATATTTTTGTGAACTTGTCTACAAATATTGGTGGCTTCATCCACATATTGAAGTGTTCGGATGGATGAGTTATGGGAACTCTTTTTGGAGTGTAGCCGTGATGGGTAGGGTGTTTTATAAAATTTTGCATAATTGTTTTCCAAAAATTGCACTACCATAATCGTATGCATAATACTAACAATGTTGTACGTTATGTATGTGCTTCTTGTTATTTAACTTATTGTTTTTTAACTTGTTATAAGACTCACACTAAGCTTTATAGTTCACCCCCTTTAGTTGTTTTTTATTTTACAAATAACCCCGAGGTTAGGATCCGATGACAAAATTTGGAGGAGTTTCTCAGAATTATTTTTAAATTAAAGTAATTAAATTTTATTTTAATATTTTGATATTATGGGTTTATAATAAGTTTTATTATGGGTTGTGGCATGAGACTTTGAGATTTTTCATTCTGATTTCCATGAATTGCTTGCATGACATTAAGTTTTAAAAAACTGCATTAATTAGTATTTGATTAATATTATGCATGAAACTTGGTTTTTCTTAAAACTTCACAAAATCATTCTTTTTCGCTACGACAATGAAAACGAGTTTTAGACAAATATATGACTTAGTTTTTTTGAGGTTTTAAATTGCCTATTGATGTTTTATCGAATTAATATGAAATATTGAGTTTTAGCAAAATATGGTTTTAGCAAAATGGTTCGTTGCGATTTTTCGATAAATATGTCCATAATAAAATTAGACTTAATTTCAAAATTTATAATGTTTACAAATGAAATTTCTAAAGACATTTAATTTTATGAATTTAATATGTTTTTTAAATAGTGACGAATAGTTAAGTTCTTTAGTTTTGAATAAATGATTTTGAAATATGATTGAGATTACGAAAGTTTTGAACAACAATTAGACTTTTATAAATAAAATACTAAAGTCATCGATTTCTAAAATTTCTTGATTTCACTAGTTTGAAATGATTTACGCAAATGGTTTATAAAAGTATGTTTGAAAACTATGAAAGATTTTCTCGGCCATTTCGGCGGCCAATGTACCTTTCCGAATTCAACCATAGCGTCTAGGACGAATTTGAGGTGTTACAGATCCAGATTAAATCCTTGAAGAACGTGTTACACAATTATTAGACCATATATTCGACTCCCATAAGAAAAGAAGGGATTGAGATTAGAGTTACTAATCGTTACTTACGCTAAATCGATTGGATTGAGGGGATTAACGATTCACCAGAAGTTTTGGTTCGATGGAGGAGCAGTTGCTAATCAAAATCAAAATAAATAAAAAAATAAGTGAGTGTATGACTTATTTAAAAACTTAAGAAAAATAGAGAATAAGAGATATTAACATTCAATTATTTGAATGCTTTCACATTTCAATAGCTTCAGCGAAAATTTGAACCTTATGCAAGTTTGCTCTTTCTTATGCAAGTTTGTTTTTGTAAAACAAGCACCCAATTACTTCATTGGTTACCTTTTCAAAATCGATCAAAACCCTAATCTTCCTCTACTAAACCAGTCTACATCCTTCATCTTCAGTTTTTTATTTTTCTCAAATTTAATTCTTTTCTTCTTTCTTCATTTTAAATTTTACTCCCAACATGAGAAGAATTTCTATCAGAGGGAGGGGTCGTGACCAAGCTATCTGAACCATTGCTCGAGAAACTCTACTACACATGTAGACTGAGATGAAACACTACTTAGGAGCCCAGGGTCTCCAAAACCCAAACTTTGCCTATGATTTTAAACTTCCCTATTGTTCTTGTCTCAGTAACAGTTCTGTAGGTTTCATCTTTAACTTCCTCTAGATGTACTAACGTCCAAAACGTGAATACTTCGATAAAATATAGAAAGACAAGACGATTTCCACAACTATATGGGTCGAGTTGTAATATATTTTTCCAACGAAGTAGGAGAGTACTCGAAGGATCGTACCCAAGGGAGGTAAGTGCTAGATCAATTTTAACCTAAACACTAAAAGATCTAATTTGTACTTTTAAATTAGTTATAGAAAAAAAATATAAAATAAAGGATTTTTAGGGTTTTTATAATAATAAAGACAAAATAACATAAAAGAAATAGGCTTCAAGAGAGAGAAAGGGAGAATAAATCAAATACTGATTATGGGTGATTAGCTCGCTTCAGTAATCTTCATCAACTATCATTTTGGGTTCCTCATCAATCAACGAGTCGCTACCCTAGCAGGATCTTCTAATTTTCCATTAACATAATGAGTCAGCAAGAACTACTTATATTCCGACCTCTCAATCCTGACTGGCTTGGGGTGAAGGTGTTCACGATTGGGCCATACCAATTTTGGGTTAATTCCCACCTTGATGACTTCCAGGGCTTGATAGGCCTAGGGTTTGTTTCATGTTCTTCCTTTCCCTAACAACTGATCCGTTAAGTAATCCTACAAAATAGTTAATAGATCATACCTCCACTCACTATCCCCCACAGAGGGACTAGTTCCTCAAGGCTTTCATAGACAGTATAGAATCGATGTAAAGAGAAAGAATGCTAATTAAATCGACAAGATAGAGTAAATGATAGAGCCTGATTGTATTGAGACTAATCGCTAATCCACAAAGTTTGAATGCTTCCACAATTTAGATATCTTAAAATCAACAAGAACAATTGGAATAAATTTAAAACCTAAGAATGAAAGAAAATACTAAACTAAATTTTACACAAAGAATCTAGGCTAAACGAATCGTGTCCATAACAAGTGACAAATGAGCCTATATAGCCTTTAGGTGCCCGTCGTCCTTAACCCTAGGTTAGCTGACGTTCCTAAGCTTTAAGTTTGATTGTGCAGACCAAAACACCCCTGTTTCATGTTTAATTTCCATTATAGAGTCAATGTTGCGACACTGACTGAGGGTGTCGCTACATAGCAATCAGTATACTCCTCTTAAGTTATCCTCAGGGGTATGACACGACACCCTCAGTCTGTGTCATGACATCGAAGGCGATCTTGAGCTTTCTCCATTTTGCTCCCTATATGGTGACATTGAGTCATCCGTGTTGTAACATAGTGACCAGTATATGTTTAGTAGACCTTTTAATGGTTTCCTGCACACTCACGAAGTGAGTTAGTTCCCCTTAGGCCTCATTCGACCCCTGAGGTCAATAAAAGACTCAATTTGCACATTTTATTGAATATAAAAAAACTTAACTAAAACATCACAAAAATGCTTGTATTCAAGCTCCTTAAATGTGAAAACTAGTTTAATCTGCTACACCAAATTATGCCAAATTGAACTCCCTCACACTTAAGTGATTACTTGTTCTTAAGCAACATAAACAAAAATGACGACCCTTGAGCAAATATGATACATGTATTGACTTAGGAGCATATGACTCAGGTATTTTATGCTTACTAACAACTTTAATATGATGAATAATTGACTTACCACTTTTTATCAAAAACATCCAAGTTTAGTATGTTACAAAATATACAAGCATTAGGGGTCTTACTTATAATGGTCCATCAAAAAATCGTACAAGTACTTTGATTATCCGAGTAGAATACAAATAGTCGTTTATGCGTATGTTTAGTATGATGTCCATTCATTTATAAGGTTATTTAGGTCACTTAGGACTTTTTGGCTTGTAAAGTTCCGAGGCTTAGGACATGTATGGAATTCAAAAATAATAAGCATCAAAAGGGTTACAAACACGAAAATAGTTTGGCACATCGTATTATTCCCTATTCTTCCCCCGTTAGTGACCCTTACCTGTTCACTGCCTTATTTCTCCTTCTCTCACCTTTCTTGTCTCTCCATGTATAGGAAATCATAGTATGACATAATAACTACAACTAGCCTACGAGTTTCTGTGCACTAATGAATAAGTTTCTCTTTATTATGTGATTTTGTCACTTCCTTTTTCAGCTCATCTCACTCAAGAATGCTTTTCATTTTTTTTGAGAACTTTTTCTACTCGTGTTACTTTTGCTCTCTTTTTTTTTTCATTTTTCTTTTCTTTTGCACTTTTCAGGCGAACCTATAGTCCTCACACTAATCCTTCCTATTTCACTCTGTTTTTACAAACTTTGCTATAATGTATCTACGTAACCCCCAATACATATGATTATACGTTTATAATCATGCAGTGCAAGACAAAAGAAAAATGGAAAATACAAATTAACATTTTTAGGCTTGAGGTTTGTATTGACGTTCATTAAGAAGTGTCAATAGGCTCAAAAATCGTTACTAAAGGTTAACCTTAATATGTTGGATTTCTGGCTTTGATGTGTTCCATACAATGCCTTAGGTCATCCCTAAATAGCTCAACATGCACAAATTTTGTCAACCAAACAAACTCAAATTCAACCATTTACCATTCATACTAGCATGCTCGTTTCCTTATATTTTCTATATCACTTGGTACAATTGATTGCTTAATGCCTATTTACAGTGTAACATATAGAACTTTAATAGTCCAATAATAAAAAATTTAAAATGACCTATCATAATGTCAAATTTATTTGTTAACACAAGCAACCTATGTATATGCTCTTAACTAATCAGTTATATGTCAACAAGCTCAAGCACACAAAAGACAAGAAAAATCAAAGAAAATGTAAAGATTGAAAACAAAACAAATTTTCTATGTTACCCACCACACTTTTGTTTACACATTGTCCTCAATGTGTAGCCCTTAAAAAGATAAGGAAAGGAGTTACCCAATTGGTCATGGTTGCTGTTGGAACGCCGGCACCGCTATGGCGCAGCGAAAAATTAAAACATTCGGCGATCCTAACCATGGATCCATGTGTGAGGAACGAATCGGGGTGAAATAAAGGTTTTGAAATTACCGAATCTTTATTCCGAGTAGACAGCATCGCCTCAGCAACGAGTAATCTGATCTACTATTGAACCATGCCACAATCTATCATGACTCTGGCCTCTACGTAATCCACCCAGTTGACAATAAACGGAAGGAATCCCCAAAACTGTTTTGGAAAAGTCTTTGCTCTGAAGGCTGTTAGACCCCAAGCAAAGAAAAAAATGGGATTTTTATATCTATATTTAGGGTTTCTAGAAATTAAATTAATATAACAATGTTTTAAACCGAAAATTATAATTACATTAATTATAATAATGATTTTGGTAAACTATATATTTATTTGAATTTATATACTAACTAAATTCATGTTTTCATTATTCGTACAACGTTGTACATAATGTGTTTGATATTTGATTGTCCAATTAAATTAATTCTATAATTAATTTAATTCAAGCGACAACCAAACACAATACCAACTATGTTTTATTCCGTTCATTTCAACTATAGGGTGTGACCTTGTAGGTTCTTGTAACGTTAGCAGTAATACTAGAACGATTCCAATGTTACAAACAATGAGTGGCGCCTAGCAATGCATCATTACTACCTAAGTCACAAGAAATCATGATTCGACATAACCTTTTTATGATTAACCTTCATGCAATAATCCTTAAATCCTTTATCTCTGGATTGGACACAAGTCATGGAATAGTCACACCTGCATAGTTCATTCCATGTTCCTTGATATCTTAAGTAGACTATGATATTCAAATAAGTATGACATCTCATATAAGCTTATTTGAGCATGGCCATGCATTTCTAGTCTCACTCAATCAAGTGGCCTAATATATTACTCCCATTATGTAGGAGGGACTTGTCCTATATCGATCAACCATATCTCTCTTCATAGATCGTGGTATATCCAACATTAGCCTTTATAGAACAACCAGTTACGGTGTATGTTTGACTGTATCAAAATATACAACTCACGATGTTGGGATTATGATAATCTCAAGTCTAAGGATCATATACATATTAATCACTATGAGTAATGTTATGACAATTACATAATAATCCAAGAAACATACTCATAACGGGTCAGTCCAATATGTTGTTCTCTAACACACATATTCATCCATCGATTTTGGCATTCCATATCAATGACAACTCTTTATCATCAATCAACTACATGTTAGTCTTAATGCATTATTGTTGTCCTATCCAACAATAATACTTGACTAAGGACCTTTTAAGAATAATCATATTATTCTCAGGACATCATTATAAAACAATTTATTTATACACACAGAAAAGAAACTGAAATAATAATGGTAACGCCTTATATTAATAAACATGATAAATCAAGTATGTTATTACAACCATCTCATGATTGATCTTTGGGCATACTCTAACAGTTGCTCCAACTCCTAATGTTGGGTGCTTCCTCCTTTGATCGTATAAAGCTCAAATTGTTTGTCTCATTTGTGTTGGGTTACTACATAAAAAAACTTACACAAAATGCAATGTAACTAAAAATCTACTATTAATCCTACTCTTATAGAGTCTAAATCAACTGCATCCAAATTTTAATACAAGCCTTTAATAAATGGAATTAAGAATTTTTTAATCTCCTTCCTCGAAATCCATCTATTCTCTTCTGTCATCCACCTCATCCTTTCCTTCCTCTTCGCTTTCATGTACTTCTTCTTCTTGTTCCAGATTTTTTGGCCCAAACATATTAGGCGTATAGTTGGGGACCAGAATATTGTTTTGCCCAGCAAATTCCTAAAAAATTAGTCTCGATTCTGTCATCTATTGAATCATCCAATCTAACTTTGGATGATTACTCTCATCAACTTCTTGCTGAGCTCATGCCAACCTTTGTGATGAAATTGGTGTATTTGTCGCTTCTTACTATTGCTTGTTCCTATCTTTTACTTGTTTGGCTTGCAGCTCAATGTATTATTGGAACAAGGTATATCCGATGATACTTTGGGAAGGTTTTAGAAACTACTCAGTAGATTTCATAGGTACACCCACCTTTTTACATAAGGCTGTCACTAGATGGGGAAAGAAAACTCCTACCTTTTGGCTACTAATGCATCTCCTCATGTCCTAGTGGATCCATTTGCCAATATAGACCTACTTTTTCTACAAAATAACATTGAGTAAAACTGTTTAACAGTATTAACATTAGAAACAATTAAAGTAGGTAAGATTCATGTGCACAGAAATTGAATCTAATCTTCGCCTAAGGAAACATAATAACTTGATAAGATGATAATGGGATATTGATACCTAAGCGATATTTCCATTCACCCCTCCATTAAATTAAAAAGTTTATAACATTATCCATATTTATATCTAAAAAATATTCTAAATAAATTTCATCATTGAAATCATTCTCATAGTATGGAGCATTATAAAAGTCAATAATAATTCTAGGGCGTACTCGTACCTCTTTCCCTCGTATAAGTACCGATTCCCATGTATGGCATTCAACATATTTAGACTCTTGGTCTCGTAAAGATGCATATAATTCTTGAGCAAGAATGACCACAACACTATCTTTAGGAATTCTCCAGAAATGCTCTCACCTATGATAACTAACCAAGGGTCATATTTCCTTACACAAAATCATCGATGAATTAAATACCCTTTCTTAGATAATTTTTTTCCTTTAGATAAATGTTTTTCCTTTTAGTTTAGTAAAATCTTTTCCAATATTCGAGTTTCCAAAATTAGAGTGGTTTGGAATCGTCGATGGTTCGGGTTCATTGGTTCATCTAACTTTTCTAGGAGGCATGTTTCACTAAGAACCAAATCAAGTAATATTCAACAAAATAATAAAATTTGAGATAGGAACCCTTAGCCTTGTATGGATCATTAGATTCCTTGTCAAGTTTTCGTCTTGTTCGTCATTTTTTGCTATGCTTCCATCTGAAACAAGAGAATTTGATAGAAGCAATTCTTCTAGACAAATCAAAGAAGAGGAAAAAGGGTGTGTTTTTAGTGTTTTATAGTTTTTGAGAGTTTTAAGAGATTTTGAGGGATTAAAAGAAAAATAAGATGGTTAAATAGGGGTTAATGTAGTTTTAGCTTAAAAATGCTTTGGGGGTTTAAAATTAAGTAAATTTGGTGTTTAAGTTGCCGAGTTACACAAATAGGTTGGGTCAACCTTGCAAAAAATTGCAGCGATGTCGCGACACAGGGGTTCTGTGTTGTAACATCCCTGGCAGTGTACTATTGTTGCGACACAAGGGTTCCTTGTCACGACACATCCGTCAATTTGGAGATCTTGGCGACACTATCTGTGATGTCGCGATTCGATGGTGCGATGTCGCGACTCGATAATGCCGTGTCGCGTCACTGATGTACTTTTCGTTAATTTCTATTTCTACGCGTAGTGTCACGATACAGATTTGCCAGGTTACGACTCCAACTCTGTTTCAACCCAAATTTCCATCTTGGGGGTGTCTTGGTCTAAAAATAAACATGTAAATAAAAGTGAGAATCTAAACTATGAGGTTAGTTAAATATACAATAATTTACAAATATTAAGAAATTCAAACAATTTTAAGTTTTACTGCCAAATTCATCCAGCAGTATTATCGGTTTATAGGTGGATGATCTTTTTATTCTATCAATATTAGTCCATCGTTCGTCGTATCATTCCACCTTCTCCCGCTTGCCCATTTCTTTGAACATGTTTATTCTTTCTGAATGCATAAGTGGAAGTGTGTACCTTGATCTAGGAACATTAGAAACAGATATTTTTTACACTGTTCTCTTAACTTCCTTTAAGATTATTCTTCACTTGATTTATGGCCGAATTAAAATATTTCTATCTCACCATTGATTTTCATGGTCAATTCGTTCCTTTCTAAATCAATGGTAGACCTAGAAGTAGCCAAAAAGGGTATTCTTAATAACATTGATATCTCATGATCTTCTTCAAAATCAAGCACCACAAAATATGCAGGGATAATGAAACATTGCACCTTGACGAATACATCTTCCAATACCCCTTTTGGATGTAATGCAGACTTGTCAGGCAATTGTAATGTAATCTTAGTAGTTTTAAGATCTCCCAACCCACGTTTTTCAAAAATTTATAGAGGTATTAAACTAATACTAGCTCCTAAATCACATAGAGCTCGATTAAAATGAATGCTCCCTATCTCTATGGGAATAGTGGAACTCCTCAGTTTTTTCAATTTTTGAGGTACCTGTCTCAAAATAATCACATTATAAGAAGCACTTAAGTTAACTTGTTCGCCTACCTTAATTTTCTTACACCTCACCATCATCTCCTTTAAAAACTTGGCATACTTAGGAACCTTCTCAATTAACTCAATTAAAGGTAGGTTAACATTTAATGTTTTAAACAAGTTCAGGAAACTTAGAAATTTTTCCTTATCCCACTTTTATTTTTCTTCAAGTCTTGAAGGGAATGGGATCTTTGTGATTTTGGCATCTTGATGTGTTTCCCTTTCTAATTTAGCCATCGGGGTCATTACCTCTTCTAGCTTCAATTCATCTTCAGCTTCTGGGGATTCCTCTTGAAGGTCATCAATATTCTCCATATGCACCTCTAGAGTAAGTTTTTCTGGGCTACTTAGTAATTTGCCCGATCAAAGTGTTATTGCCTTCACGTGTTCTGTACCTTGTCTTTTGTATTGCTGGGAATACTTGTGCCAATATGTCTTTTTATGTCGTCCGTCATGCTCATAAATTGGCTCAGTTGATCTTTGAGCTTATTCAATGTTCTTATTGAGTTGGTGCACTCGGACTGCACCTACTTGACTTCAGTTCTGATTGACTACATTTCTCCCTCAATTCTATCTGAACGTTGACCACATGCAATATGCTCACTTGGGTTGGACCTATCCTGAGGTTTCTACAATTAAGGAGGTCGATAAATAGAATTATTTAACTTGATTTCAACTAACACCTGCTCCTTGGTTCCCTTCCCATCACAGATTCGGGTGATCTCTCCAACCAGGATTATAAGTATTTGAATAAGGATTTCCACCCCTATTCCCTATATAATTTATATCCTTGGCATAGAGTGGTTTGTCTCCCTCATGCATAGACGACGTAGAAGCAAAATCAGTACGGTTGAGTCTATCCACTAACTATTGATACTTGTCATCCTCCTAGATAGCAATAACCGTAGCGGGTTTCTGGCCATATGTAAATCGTTCAATAGGCCACTGACATAAGTTTAATTCCATGTTCTCAATGATTTCGTAGGCGTCCTCATACGTTTTGTTCATAAGGGCTCCTCCTGCTACTCTGTCTAATCTAGATTGTGATTTCATATCCAACTTGTTACAAAATACCTGTAATTACATCCACTTAGGAAATCCATGGTGCGGGCATTTTTGAATCAACATTTTGAAATGTTCCCATGCGTCATAGAAACTTTCTCCCTCCATCTGTCAAAATCTCTCTTCTTAGTTGAACTACTTTGCTAATCAGGAAGAACTTCTGTAAGAACTTTCCAGCGAGTTCATCCCATATCGTGATAGACCCTTGTGTCTGCGAGTCTAACCATGAAAAGGCAAAGAGAAGGTGAACAACTGAAGACGAATGGCCTCATCAGTGACCCCGTTATACTCAAAAGTATCACAAAGTTAGAGGAACCATTTTAAATGCTGATAAGGATCGTCTATCATTATGCCCTTAAACTGCACATTATTCTGGATCATTTAAATCATCTCAGATTTGATCTCCAAATTATTAGCTGTAATTGCCTGCCTTGCTATATTTTCTTGAACCATGTCCAGACTTGGTAAGGCATAACCCCTTAGGGTTCTTTCGTTCCAAGCCATGTGTATGTTTGCAGGTAGCTATGGTGCTAGTGGGTTTCCTAGGGCGCTATCGTAAGTATCACCGAATAATATATTTTCACGTGGTGGTGGATCTTGCATCTGTTGCTACTGCTGAAGTTAGTATCGGTGATTTCTTCGGATAATTCTATTTGGATCTGTGACTACTACAATAAGTGTACCCCTACTATGAGTAATACACTAAACATAAAAAAAATTAGTAATAATAATTAAAAAATCATATTTATAACTTAAAAATTTCCTAATTATTCTTTTATCTGTAAAAATTAAAACTAAACTAGTGACGTTGCCTCCCCGGCAATGGTGCCAACAACTTGACCTCCTCCGGATGTACTAACCTCCTGAGTGTGAATACTTCAATTAAATATAGAATGACAAGACAGTTTTTGCAATTATACAGGTTGAGTTGTAGTATAGTTTTACAACAAAATAGGTGAGTACTCTGAGTATCGTACCTAAGGGAGGTGAGTGCGAGATCAATTCTAACCTAAAAACTAAAACATATAAGTAGTACTTCTAAATTATAGTACAAAAATATAAAATAAAGGAATTTAAGGGAGTTTATAATAACAAAGACAGAATAACATAACAAAAATAGACTTTAAGAGATAAAAAAAGGGAGAATAAATCAAATATTGATTATAGGTGATTAGCTCTCTTTGGTAATCTCATTCAACTGTCGTTTCGAGTTCTGCATCAATAAACTAGTCACTAACCTAGTAGGATCTTCCAATCTTCCGCTAACATAACATGTCAGTAAGAACTACTTATCTTCCGACCTCATAGTTGAGACTGGCTTGGGGTGAAGGTGTTCATGGATGGGCATACCAATTTTGGGTCAATTCCCACCTTTATGACTTTCGAGAGTTGTCAGGCCTAGGGTTTGTTTCACGTTTTTCCTTTCCCAAATAGCTAATCCGTTGAGTAACCCTACAATATAGTTAACAGATCATACCTCTACTCACTAGTCCCCCATAAAGGGATTAGTTCCCCATGGCTTTCATAGACAATATAGAATCAATATAAAGAGAAAGCATGCTAATTAAATCGACAGTATAGAGTAAATGAAAGAGCCTGATTATATTGAGATTAATCGCTAATCCACAAATTTTGAATGCTTCCACAATTCAAATCTCTTGAAATCAGCAAGAACAACTGAAATAAATCTAAAACCTAATAATGAAAAAATATACTAAACTAAATTTTACCCAAAAAATCTAGGCTAAAGGAATCGTGTCCATAAAAAGTGACAAATGAGCCTATTTATAGCCTTTAAGTGGTCGTCGTCCTTAAACTTAGGTCAGTTGACGTTCCCGATCTTTAAGTTTGATTGTGCAAACCAAAACTTCCTTGCTTTGTGTTTAATATCTGTCACACTGACGATGTTGCAAAATACTAGGACCTATTCCGTGACATAGCAATCAGTATAGTCCTCTTCAGCTATCTTTAGGGGTATGTTGCAATACCCTTAGTCTTTGTCATGACATCGAAAGAAAGCTTGAGGTTTCTCTATTATGCTCCCTACGTTGCAACATCAAGTCATCCGAGTGGTGATATAGTGACCAATATCCATTTAGTACACCTTCTAACGGTTTCCTACACACTTACAAAGCGTGTTAGCTCACCCTTAGGCCTCATTCGAACCCTAAGATCAATAAAAGACTCAATTTGTACATTTTATTGAATATAAATAAAACTAAGAAAACTTAACTAAAACATCATAAAAATGGTTATAGTCAAGCTCCTTAAATGTGAAAACTAGTTTAATCTGCTACACTCATTTTCCACTGCCACTTAATCCTTCCACCTGAAGTTGCCTTCCACTCATTTTACTTGAAGTTGCCTTCCACCTGCCACTTAATCCTTTCTTCTACGTCATACTCAGTGGTTAGAACATTGCACCAACACAGTTATCAACCCAATTATGGGTACATTGGAGGCGTTTTACATCGATTGTTGTATACATCGCGAGCATCCACTGCTAGGTGTTTTCCAAACATTTTATCAACTCAAAATATAGAGAACTGGAAATTTTATTGGCAGTGCTCATTTTAGCATACGACAAGGATATGAACCCCTCATTTAAGATAAGATCTCAAATCTTCATTTAAGAAAGGATAAATTCATAAGGGTCGTCAGTAAACTAAGTTATGGTTTTGGTTTCGCAACCCAATGGTCCCTTCCTCTAGAAAACATCTGTACCAAACACCAATCAGAGGATACTCAAGTTGCTGAAAGGAAATACCAAAGATTGAAAAAGGGTTGCATACTTGATTGGGTAGGGTTGGTCTCGGTTAGGAATGTATTTCAGCACTATTGGAAAAATCAAAATCAAAATGGTTACAGTCCAACCTTTTCCACCACTCAAATAATTGATCCTTCTGTGTTGACTACCTTTAAAGATTGGCCAATAACTTAGACAGTGAACTGGCACACATCTTATTGGGGCGTATAAGAGAGTCTCCATCGTTCTTTTATCGTATTTTTACTCTTCGCCCAAGAAATTGGAAAATTGTAACTTCAGATCAGCCTAATTCTCTTGTTGATAGTGTAAGATCTTCATCACATTCCCATCCACAGGACATGGACATTTCTTCAAATCTTAAGGGAGCTCGTGGCAAAGTGAAGGCTACTGCTACTGCGCCACGTAACATGGTAGCAAGGAACACAAAGAAAAAGGCCAAATCAGATGAGGGCCCTAAAGAATCTGAAAGCAATGAATGCCCTTTATTAGTAAGGCATATATCAAATAATGAACCTATTGCTGTAATCACCCACTCATCTCTAATTCCTAATCTTCCAAAGGTCCCTCTAGTACCTTAAGAGTTCGCCCCTCAGGTAGGCTCTCCCATACATGTTTCTGATCCCTCATTTTTAGAGAATCACACAGAGACAATCCCTCCAATCCAATCAGCTGCCTTTCCCTCTCGAGTATAAGATGCTATTCCTGCTGAATTAGGGAGTAACTTTCTTTGGTGGGTTCTTTTAGAGTCAGTGCCATCATCTTCACCCCTCAGCTCCACTTTTCAGCATCAACTAAGCTTGCTACTTCTATAACTAAGGGAAGCTTTCTCTTCTTATCTGGTTTCTAATGTTATGGCTCAAATCTTAGAGATCATGCCTATTGAACATGGTCTTTGGGGTAGGGCTCTCAATGAAGCTCGTAAGCGTTACAAGAACAAGATAGCAGATTTAGAAAAATCTGGGAAATATGGTGAAGATGCCTTGGCTAGACTTTGCCAAAAATATCAAGATTTAAGAAATTTGATTGTTAGGTTATCCACACAGATCACAACTCTAAAGGTTAAGCACAGGGATGCTCAAACAGAAAATAATCAGTTGAAATAGGAGATCAATCACTTGAAGGGTGAAAAATCTATCTTGAAGGAGAAGTTCAAGGCTTAAAGGGAAAGTCATAAGGCAAAGTTGGAGAGGCAATGTCAATCTCATGGGGAATCTTTTAGAAATTTAAAGAGGATACTTAAAAGCATCTTATTGAGGCTCTACTAGAATGGAGATCAAATTTGATTCTACACGCCTAAGTGACCGCAAGCCCTCTTAACCTTAGTAAGATAGACTTTGATTATCTGAAGGACATCTCTACGAAGTCACTCAACTTTGGCGTTTACCATCCTAAGGGCGATGAGTGGGAAGGCTTTCAAAGAGAGTGGAAACAATCAGTTATCTTTTCCATTCCCACTAAGCGAGAAGCTGAAGGCAATAAAGGGAACCTAGCATATGTGGAGAAAAACCCTGAAGCTCATCCTCAAACAGGTGAGGTACCTGTTGAGCCCTTTAACCAGTCCACAGAAGGAAGAAATTGAAATTTTCTGTTTTTCTTGCCTCTTAATTCCTTTTTGCATTACTCTTCTAATAATTTCCCAATTTTTTCCTAATAAAGCTATTATTTTGTTTGTCCATTTTCCCTTCTTACCACAATATTATTAACATAACAAAGTATCCTCCACACTTTCAAAGGTTTTAACATACTTGCGAAACTCTACCAGGTTCGACATATTATGCATACATGCTTTCTTCATCTTCATAGTCCAAAAACTGGCTCTGATACAAAAACTTGAAACACCCTCAACCCGATCTGATTAACCGGATCTGGACCTTGTGTATTACCTCACGGATACAGACAAGCACTTAGTCTACTTATGCAAATTACAATCAATTACAGTGTACCTAATTACAGTTTTCAAACTGAGATATATAAGTAAATACAATTACAATACATGAAAACTAAGTTACAAGACTAACAAATTTAGCACCCTATTTTATTACAATTATCTCAAAATATGAAATTCTAAGTAACATAACAGACTTCCAACACGCAATCAAACTCGCTCTGTATGCATAATAATATAACACGCCACTTCTTGGTATACTCCTGGCATGTCCCTCCTAGCACAAACCCACATCAATTCACCTAAATATAACACACACAAATAAGTTCATAAGAACTTAGTGAGTAAAGCATCATTTACATAAGTCATAGTTGTACATTTCGACTAACAATTTATACAGATAATCTCTTCATACTTAACCTTCATCTTAGCCTCTGACGGATTCTTCCTCAAATCCTATCATTTTTGCTTGTCAGCTACCATACCTCACCTTGAGACTATTTCCTTCTCTCTGATGCCTTCGACTTTACTTACATTCTTCAATCTCTAAGCCATCACCTCATTATGATTCAAGAAGAAACACATAGACATGTGAAAGATAATTTCATCGATCATACAAAATGTACATCGTTATTCAAACTACATTTCAATACTAAGTCATTACTTCACTATATCCCCTCAATTCACTATCTCCGATCGAGTCTTCATCTTATAAAACACCTTACCATATATTCCGTATTTACATTTCATACTTACTAATTTTACCGTTTAAGTTCAAGAGCCATATAGAATACGTGAGTTACTAGCATAGAGCTCACCACAAAAAGCGTCATTCATAGTTCATCACTAAGAGCCTTACTAGAACACGCCACCAGAGCCGCCCATCTAAAGGGCACCATAAAAGATTTCATTCTAAGACTCACCACAAACGGTATTTTCTTTCAAACTCCACCACAAAGGCTATCATGTTAGAACTTGCCACACAGGCTATTTATTTAAAGTTTTCCACAAAGGTTTTCTTTTCAGACGTGTTTACAATATGGATTTGCCTAAACTCTTGTCATGTGAGGTTTGTCCATCATCCTAGGGCATATCGAGAACCCCATTGGGTAATCTCCATCCTTTCATTCCTTTCGGAAGATGCCATGACCATAGACTTTTCCTTTCATTATTCGTGTTTAAAGTCCCAACGGACCCCCTTTAGACAACACCGCGGAGACAGATACAGACTTTTAACAGAACATACCTTACAACATACATCTGAGACACACATACACGATCATGCTTTCCATCATATTACTTGGACTCATCAGATCTATATCAGATGTACATGTGATCGGTTATTTAACGTTACAGTAATAATGTGCAAGCGTACATTGTCGATACAACTATAGCAGATAGATATGAATCTGTCGAATATCGATCCCACGAGGATGGTTGTCTTTTTTCCATTAATGTTAATGTAATAAATAGATAAAATGAGATAAATTGTGAGAGTAGTTGTTGAAGAAATAACTTGAAAATAATAAGATAAAATATGATAGTGAGAAATTGGGATCCCCAACATAAATATTCAACAGAATGCTAATTGCTCACAAGGTAAAAAGGATAGGTGATTGCCGATGCATTATACTGCAATGAATATCTTACCAAGCTTAACTTCTATATTTAATCTAAGACTTAAACATGCATATTAGCCACACCTTATGATGATGGTAATGGAACACTATTAAGAACAAGTGGATTAAATTCCTCTGATCATCAAGCAACTTCCATTATCATACTTGTTAGCTTGAACTGTCACTGCACCTTCCAGTGTCAGTGACTGTAATAACACTTCCATGCTAAAAACATTCAAACCCAAAGATTAAACCATAGAAGCAAGATTGAATAAAATAACATTAAACCTAGAAATCATGTGTACTTCCATACCAACATGAAATAGAAAGTAATCACCGGTGTTAGAAAAGAAAAATAAAAGAAACAAGTGGAGAATACTATTAGTAGACAACTCGACTTAAATCTATCTATTCTCTCTTGTGTCGCACTCAGGGCTCCTTATCAAGACCTGGTTTGCATCCTTCTCACGTTGGTTCACCCGTCAATGCTTAAACCGCCATAGCCGAAAGCTTCATAAGGTAAGTTGAAGAAGATGATCCAAAATGCTCTCTCTATTTTTTTTCTCTTTTTTGTGAATATTTGTCTTCCCAAATAGCCTAGGTGTCCTTTCATCAGATTCATGTTACCTCTGTACGCACAAGTTAGTTGCACCAGACTAGACATCTCACGCATTTTTGTTCATATCCGGGCAGATGCTAGGTACGACGATAATTCTGAGCGCAATCTGAAATTACTTATGCAGCGACATCAGTACCAAAATATGACAAAATTAAGGATAAATAGGCCGACATCCACTGATTTATTAAATGTAATTTACTGAACTGAAAATGCTAAAGTATGTGCTAAGGATAACTAAATGGGTACAAATTAACCAATAAGTAAGGAGAAAACACATGTTCTTTCTAGTACTATCACACCCCCAAACTTGAGTTTTTACTTTTCGTCAAGTAAAACAGAAACTAGCAAGGCTACACAAGAATTCAGTAAGGCAATTGATCATTTTAGCAACTTGAATCACCTAAAATCCCAATGAATGATTCACATTCAGATGAAAGAACATTGCATCGACAATACATAAGTATGAATGAATAAGATTGCAACTTCATTAAAACCAATATCATGCTTTAAATCTTAAATTTTATCTACCACTACAGCATTTATTGTACAATATATGTCTTCTTCTTGTTGTGAATAAGGGATATCGTTGAATTAATCTACCCTTGTTCTTGAGAAGTAACGATAGAGTGCAACAAACCCTCAGGGAATATGCAATTTCACTGACACACACTCATGCAGCGACAGCCTTTGGCCAGATTCATTTTTCTAATGCTTGCATTGGAGTGTTCCCTTTTTATCATTTCACAATACACCCACTTTAGAGTGTCTCTTATTCATAACTATATATACATATGAATAGCTGTAAAAGGAAGATTCATTCAAGATTAAAGAAATACTACTATTCATCCATTACTAATATAGCCTAAATCATTCATCAAAGAATTGAAGATACAACATTCAGTCAAATTTATCCACCTCATTCATTGATAGTTCGCGTGATTCAAGAATTAAGCATCAAATGTAACAAAAATTTTCAACACATTTGCATTAACCACAAATAAACGTTGCATGTTTCAAAAAAAATTAAAATGTGGGTGTATTTCCAAACCCCATATGCATTCCCCCAAACTTACAGTTCGCATTGTCCCCAATACACTAAGATTAAAATACGATGACAATAAAAATGCAAAGATAATGTTCACTAACAAAATGAAAATTTCAGCTACATGCAATGCATGAATACTACAGCTAAAACTTAAAATAAATTAACTCAATTTTCCTCGACCATCAATGTGGTTACACGATGTTTCTCCTTCCTTCTCCTTTTCTCTTCCTTCTTGTGCTTTTTCTCCTCCTTCTTGTGCTTTTTCTCTTTAGAGTGCTTTCTCTTCTTTTCTTTGGGCTTCGTACGATCCTCAGATTGCTCCTCAGGTTTTGGCTCTACCCCAGCATCCTCGGTTGCTTCTTGTGTAAGACGGGTCACCTTGAATAGTCCAGCATAGACTACTATCGAAATGAGTTGTGGTAATCCTCATTGGTTACCTCTGTAGCTTCCGCCGGTCTAGCTCCATCTCACTTCAAATTATCATTAATTACATCCATAAACTCGGAAGCATTGACAATGTCCTCAACATATTCTTTCTTGGTAGCTTCTATCGTAGTATTTTCTTCGTCAGCCTTCTCAATCACAACTTTAACATGGTCGTCCTCCTCTTCCACCGTAACTTCCTCCTAAACAGTAGGTGCTTCTTTACCATCAATGAAGTCACCCTCGACCAGGCTATCAATCCTTCACATGCACTCCTCAACGTCCCTTGAGTCCTATTCTTTCTCAACATTAGAGATGTGCACAATGAGAGAGGATTCCACCGATTTGTCTCGGTTCCTAGGTCATCTTCCTCGGAGGAGGGTTCATACTCTCGGGTAATGATAACACTCTAGAATAACGTATTTTTATGTATTAATTATGTATTTATTCTTAGTATGATCCTGCTAATTTGAGCTATTTATGATCTTTTATCTCATAGGGACTAAATTTGAGGCAAAAGAAAAATTAAGGGCAAAAAATGTGAATTTAGAGATAAAATGGGACAATGTGTGAAACAAGGAAAAGTTGGTGCCAAAAGTACAAGCATGGAGGAAACAAGGGTTGAAATGTAAAAAGAAGAGATTTTATTCTATTAGACTCTATTTTAATTATATTAGGATAATTAATATTAAGATAATTATTAAGGATTGTTTAATTTTAGGATTTTATTTTATTTATCTTTATTTATTTTTAATTAAATGTATTTATCTTTTGGGAGTTTAAGTAGGATTAGACTATCTCCCCTAGCACTATAAATAGGGGGTGAAGTGACTCACAAGGCATCCATCTTTTTCTATAAACACTCTCTCCCCAAAAGTCTAGGCTTTTGTTCTTCTCATATTTTCTTTCAATAAAATCTCCATTTTTATTTTATTTATTTTCTTTTCCACCACAACCATGAGTTACTAAACCCATTTAGCCGAAAGTTGTCGATATTCCCCAAAAAGGGTTCTTGAGGCTTAGAGTCCGTACTTAGCCTCCTCGCCGAGTATTCATCATTTTTCCACACTACGGAGCTAACGCTTCCGTCCATGTCCCTTAAGAAGTAAGTTTTTCAACGTATGCAAAGGCGGCCACTTTGTATGTTTTGGGAAGGTTGCACAGTCAGTTCGTTAGCTTACTGCGTCAGAGGTTAGCGTGCCCAAGAGACAAAATGGCATGGGATTCGCTACTGAGAAGCGTTGATCTAGCATAAGACGATCCCACAAAAGCGATTGTTGGCTAGAGTCAAGTTCCACTAAATCGTAAGTCTAAATCCTTGGAGCTGGTGGTCGTAGGCATCCTCTTCCACTATAACTGGCTTATTCAGTTTGGGAAGGATCATCTAAAAGCTGAGGATTGAACCCAAGGTGGAACGAGACAACTAGAGGCTGGAACCTCCCATAAGAACTTCCTTTCTCTCAACTTTATTTTTAATTTCTCGAATCTTCGATTCAATATTCTTAATTCTATTTTTATTTTATTTTTCGTTTCCAGATCCAAACCTTTAATTATGTTTTTTTCTTTTTCTTTTTCCAGGAACGTAGGTTTTTTTGGGCAAGATTCTACCTAGGATTTCACGGAACAAGACATTGTGCAAATCCAGTCCCTAAGGATTTGACCCTACTTCCCTTTTACTATTCTTTTTCATTATTTATTAGGGATAGGATATTTTTGGTGCTTTCAACGACCGCATCAGATAATTGGTGGGAACATTAGAAATTTTTGGAGTGGGGTCAGGCTTAACTGATGTAATGTGGCTACAATAGAGTTGTTATAGGCCCTAGTATAAGCGTAGAAAAAATGTTGTGATCTATCCATATCCTCTATGGTAGCGACAAGCCTGATATGCTTATTGCTGGTGGAATTGGCAAACCTCTCAATATTCTTCATTTTGCGCAGCAATGATGTCTTTGTAGTAAAGTGTGTTCCGTTGCTTTCTGCTTTGGTTTTGCCCTTCCTTGCCTTACTGGTCTCTGCCTCCTTCGTTGTTGGTGTATCTTTGCCATGAGTCATTCTTTTAATATAGGCTTAATTTATTGGGCCCTTATTCTCCAGGACCTCTTCATCATTATGGGGCACAATCCCTTTCTACTGGCACAGTAGCATCTCTAACGATGGGAAAACCAAAATTTCATTTTGCCTTGTGATGCAGTCAGTAATTTCCTGGTGGAGTATTGCGCCGACATCAATCTTTCTGCCCTTGACAATTGAATGTATCAGGCACATTCTATCAAGGTTGACTGTGGTGCTGTGACTAGATGGCAGTAGCCTACAGTTGACAAAATGAAACCAGATTTTGCTTTGAAGTGTTAGGAAGCGGCGGTGCATCGTGTAATTCCTTTGATGTGAACCCGTCCATAATGCTCCTTCAATACATAAATATTTCATCAATAGGTCTCTTTTTTCATCTGTGATATCTTCAATAAACTTGGAGTGTTCATCGATATCCACCTTAGTGTTGTATAGCTCATTGATGTCTGTAGCATCCCATGGGATTAAACCATCTCGAACAAAGATAAACTCCAAGTCATGGTCATAAATTTTAGCGTAAATCTCCTATACCCATGAAGAAGAACAGCTTCCAGGATACAAGCAGAAAGTTGCCCACTTTAACTTAGAGATGGTTCCAGAGATTTGTTTTCCCAAATCTTGTTGTTGTGAAAGGAGAATACCCTGTTCTGGGTGGAAGTTTCACTTTAACATGTTGTTTTGAAATCAGCCTTTGGTTACTTTCGTTAAAAATATTATCAGCTTCTTTTTTTCTACTGGCATGGAGGATTCCGACTCACGAACTACAGTTGTAGAGGATAAGTGTTTTTCAATAGGCTTGGTGGCTTTCTTATTTGATCCTCTCATTTTTTCCATATTTTTCTTAGTTTGTTGAGTGAAGATGGTTTAAAGGTGTAAAGGTTCGAACTTGGGGAAGAGAAAGGGAATAAAAATTACTACTTGGGTGTTTCACAGTTGGCACAATGAAGAGGGGTTTATAGTGAGTGAAAGAAGAAGATGGAAAGACGTGATTTTCTGAGGGGAAATTAAGCTGGTGGGAAAAATTACATTCAATGATAATTGCGTCTGCTCAGACAGATCAGAAGACTAAGTAACTTTTGATCAAACAGTGGGATCTTAATCCCCTGAGTTACCCTCATTCGTGCTAAGTCAGAAGTGACAGTACAAAAGTACAAATTGCGTTGACAATAAACCCAAGTACATCGACAATGGTACCTATTTATTCTGTAAAAATAAAAATAATAATAATAAAACAATTTTGAACAAAATCAAAAATAAAATAAAATTACCTAGTAATAAATTGCAAAAAAAAAAGAAAGAAAGAAAGAAAAAATTAAAATTGTTCGACCAATTTAATAGTCTCTGTCTTCTTTTGATCAATATTCCCAAGATAATGTTTCAATCGTTGACCATTCACTTTGAATTGGTGCCCATCATTTAAATCTTTGATTGCAACTGCACCATGAGGAAATACTTCGACAACTTCGAAAGGTCTAGACCAACGAGAGTGCAATTTACTCGGGTGCAATTTCAATCTAAAATTGAATAATAAAACTTGTAGACCCCCGATAAATTGTCGCTGCAAAATAATTTTGTCATGCCATCTTTTGGTCTTTTCCTTATAGATTGCAATGTTTTCATAGGCATTTCACCTAATCTCCTCTAGTTCAGTGATATCCAATAGTCTTTTCTTTCTAGCAGCTTCATAGTCTATGTTCACTTGTTTAATTGCCAACATTGCTTTCTGTTCCATTTCAACTGGCAAGTGACATGCTTTCCCAAAATCAAATTGATATAGTGACATCCCTAATGGAGTTTTGTATACTGTTTGCAAAGCCCATAAAGATTTATCTAGTCTGGAAGACCAATCTTTCCATGAAGGGTTCACAACCTTCTCAAACATGTTTTAAGTTGTCGATTCGACACTTCGGCTTGTCCATTAGTTTGTGGATGATAAGTAGTAGTCATTCTATGATTGAACCCATATTTTTTTAGTGCAGCTACCACTTGGTTGCCATGAAAGTGAGTACCCTGATCACTAATCAATGCCTTCGGTGTGCCAAAATAAGTGAGTATATGCTTGTGAAAAATTTAAACACTGTCTTTGCATTATCCTTTGGGACGACAACAGTTTTAACCCACTTTAAGGCATAGTCAATAGCTACTACTAAATTAAGATTTTCAAATGAACTTGGAAATGGTCCCATAAAATCTATACCCCAAACATTAAATAATTCAACCTCCATAATTAGCTACTGTAACATTTCATTGTGTCGGGATATAGAAGTTGTACGCTGACATCTGTCGCATTGATTTACAAAATTATGGGTGTCTTTTAATAATGAAGGCCAGTAGAATCCTAGTTAGAGAACCTTAGCGGCAATTCACATGGCACCGAAATGAGCTCCATAAGGAGTATTATGACAGTGCTTCAGGATTGAAAACATCTCCTCTTCCGAAACACAACGCTGAATAATGTTATCCTTGTATACTTTGAATAAATATGGTTTGTTCAAATGATACTTCACTACTTCACGAAGAAAACTGTCTTTTTTACGGCCTGTGACAACCACTAGGAGTTTTCCACATACTAAATAATTAACCAAATCTACATACCAAGGGGTTGCATCAATAGCAAATAACTTCTCATCTGGGAATGCGTCAACAATTTGAAGTATGTTTCCATCTTCGTTTGCAACTTCCAATCGAGATAGATGGTTTGCAACTTAATTTTTTGAACCCTTACGGTATTTTATCTCGATGTTGAATTCTTGCAACAGTAAGATACAGCGTATCAATATTGGTTTTGTATCCTTCTTTGCAAAAAGGTATCTCAACACCGAGTGATCAGTAAATACAGTAACCTTTGCACCGACAAGATAAGCACAAAACTTATCGAAAGCAAAGACTACAGCCAACAATTCTTTCTCTATAGTGGTATAGCTGATTTGAGCCTCTGTAAGAGTTTTACTAGCATAATAAATTGTGTGAAATGTTCTTCCCTTATATTTTCCTAGAACAACACCCACAGTAAAGTTGCTTGCATCGCACATAACTTCAAAATGTTGTGACCAATTGGGTGCAATGACAATGGGTGCATTTACTAGCTGCGCCTTCAATTGAATGAATGTATCCAAACATGCATCGTCAAAGAAGAATTTTTTATTCTGTTCCAGCAATAAGCATAATGGTTTTGTAATTTTCGAGAAATCTCTAATAAATCTATCGTAGAACCCCGTATGCCCAAGAAAACTACAAATACCTTTCACATTTGTCAGTGGAGGTAATTTTTTAATAATTTCCACTTTATCTTTGTCGACTTCAATTCCATGACGAGAGATATGATGGCCTAACACAATGCCTTTTGTTGCCATGAAATGGCATTTTCCCCAATTTAGAACAAGATGTGTGTCTTCACATCGCTGCAATACTTTATCCAAATTGTCAGCGCAATAATCAAAATTATTCAGATAGACTGAGAAATCATCCATAAACACCTCCAAGAGTCTTCAATCATATATTAGAATATTTCCATCATGCACCTTTGAAATATGGCTGGTGCATTGCAAAGATCGAAAAGCATTCGACGAAAAGCGAAAGTACCAAAGGGATAAGTGAAGGTAGTTTTTTCTTGATCCTCAACTGCAATAGCAATTTGATTGTATCCAGAATAGCCGTCTAAGAACCAGTAATAGGCTTTTCCAGCAAGCTTATCCAACATTTGGTCAATGAAAGGAAGTGGAAAGTGGTTCTTCCTTGTGGCCGCATTAAGTTTGCGACAATCCATACAGACTCGCCATCCCGTAGGAATGCGTGTAGGAATTAGTTCATCTTTTTCGTTGCTAACCAAAGTGATGCCACTCTTCTTAGGAACGCATTGCATTGGACTTACCCAAGTGCTATTAGCAATAGGGTAAATAATTTCAACATCAAGCCATTTTATAATTTATTTCTTAACAACTTCCTTCATATTCTCGTTTAATCTTTTTTGTTGTTCAATCGATTGCTTGCCTTCATCTTCCAACTTAACCTTGTGCATGCAAAAAGATGGACTAATGCCTCGAATATCGGCAATACTCCAAGCAGTAGCATGTTTATGTTGCTTAAGAATATGGACCAATTTCAATTCTTGAGGTACATCCAATGTTGTGGAGACAATAATTCGAAGAGTATTATTATCACCAAGGAAGACATTTAAGATGAGTAGGCAGTAGTCTCAAATTCAGAGTAGGAGCTTCGGAAATAAATGGCTTGATAATTAAAGTCGTTCTGTTTATTAAGTCTAGGGATTCGATCTGCCATCCATGCCTGAGTTCAATATTATTAGCTTTAACCATGCTGTGACAATCGTCTACAAATTCATCGTCAGATGTCATTGCAAACTCCTCAGAAAGTATTGTGCGTTGGTCATTGAATTCTGCCTCAATTAAATCATCTAGCACATCGACAGTATGGCATTGTTCTTTGTTCTTGCCTTGAATAGACTCGAAAACACTGAAGTTAACGAGTTCATCATTAAGTTACATCGTTAGTACACCTTTTTTAAACATTAGTAAGAGTTCATCCGGTGGCTAAAAATGGTCGTCCCAAGATTATGGGAACCTCCTTGTCTACTTCGCAATCAAGTATGATAAAATCAGCAGGAAAAATGACTTTATCCACACGAACTAAGACATCTTTAATTTGCCTTTCAGGTTGAGCCAAAGATCAATCAGCTAGTTACAATGTCACTACAGTAGGTTTCATGTGACCAATTCCAAACTTTATGAAAGTTAATAGCGGTAGTAGGTTGATGCTAACCTCCAAGTCGCATAAAGCATTGCCCAATTAATGGTTGCCAATTGAACATGAGATAGTAAAGCTCCCAAGATATTTCATTTTGGGGGGCAACTTATTTGTCAAAACAGCACTACAGCCCTCTATGACTGCAGTAGTTTCCATATCATTGAACTATTGGAACGTCGCAGGGGTGCCGGCGTTCCAACAGTGGTATTAGAGCCACTTGTATGATACGGACTCGGGTTTAAATACTTGGGTGATGCAATTGTATGAGATGCATGTTTTAATTTTAAACAGTCAAAAACTTAATTGCATCACCCAAGTATTTAAACCCGAGTCCGTATCACACAAGTACCTCTGATACCATCGTTGAATCTTAAACACCTACTACGGTTAAAAAATATAACACCCGGTGATCTTAACGATGGATCCATGTGTGAGGAATGAATCGGGTGAAAAAGGGTTTCGAAATTACCGAATGGTGATTCTGAGTAGACAGCGACTCCTTGGCAATGAGTAATCTGATCTACTATCGAACCAAGCCGCAATCTTTGATGACTCCGACCTCTACGTAATCCACCCAGTTGACTATGAACGGAAGGAATCCTCAAGTAAAGAAAAACGAGATTTTATATCTTATTATTTTTTTAAGGTTCTCAAAATTAAATAAATATAATAATGTTTAAAAAACTAAAAATTATAATTACATTAATTATAATAATGATTTCGGTAAACTATATTTATTTATATACGAACCAAAATCATATTCTCATTATGTGTACAACAACCTTGTACATATAATGTGTTCAATATTTGATTACCCAATTAAATTAATTCTATAATTAATTTAATTCATGCGACAACCAAACACAATACCAATTATGTTTTATTTCGTTCATTTCAACTATAGGGTGTCACCCTGTAGGTTCTTGTAACGTTAGCAGTAATGTTAGAACGATTCCAATGTTACAAACAATGAGTGGAACCTAGCAATGCATCATTGCTACCTAAGTCACAAGAAATCATGATTCGACATAACCTTTTTATGATTAATCTTTTCCTGCACTAATCCTTAAGTCATTTATCTCTGGATTGAACACAAGTCATGGAACAGTCACACTTGTATAGTCCATTCCATGTTCCTTGATATCTTAAGTAGACTATGATATACAAATAAGTATGACATCTCATATCAGCTTATTTGAGCATGGCCATGCATTTCTACACTCACTCAATCATGTGGCCTAAGATATTACTCCCATTATATAGGAGGACCTTATCCTATATCGATCAACCATATCCCTCTACATAGATTGTGGTATATCCAACATCAGCCTTTATAGAACAACCAGTTACGGTGTACGTTTGACTGTATCAAAATATACAACTCACGATGTTGGGATTATGATGATCTCAAGTCTGAGGATCATATACATATTAATCACTATGAGTAATGTCGTGACAATTACATAATAATCCAAGAAACATACTCATAACGAGCCAGTCCAATATGTTGTTCTCTAACACACATATTCATGCATCGATTCTGACACTCCATATCAATGACAACTCTTTATCATCAATCAACTACATGTTAGTCTTAATGTGTTATCGTTGTGCTATCCAACAATAATACTTGACTAAGGACCTTTTAAGAATAATCATATTATTCTCAGGACATTATTATAAAACAGTTTATTTATACACACAGAAAAGAAACTGAAATAATAATGGTAACGCCTTATATTAATAAACATGATAAATCAAGTATGTTATTACAACCATCTCATGATTGATCTTTCGGCATACTCTAACATGAACTTATTTTTCTTGGACAAAACCTCCTTCCTAAATTTCCTATAAATCGAAATTTGCACAAGAGCGTCTACTAAAGGAATATTGACCTGAAGTTGCTTCAGTGTGTTCAGGAACTATTGGTACTGTTTGTCCTGCTTATTCTCCTTGAATCTTTGTGGAAAAGGTAAGGGTGGAAAGACATTTGATTGCATCGATACCCTTGGTGGCGTTGACAATTTCGAGGGTCGGACATTAGGCATATGAGTGACAATTTGTAAGACTTCTTTGTCTAGTACATCGACAAGCTTTTCAGATTCAACCTTTCCACTAGGGATCATTTCACCAGTAGTTTGAGTTGTGATAGTAGAGTTTGTAGTCAGCTCGCCAGTTTGTTTACCACTCCCAAGCGTGATAGCCTTGCAGTGTTCTTTTCCCCTCGGACTGGGATTTTCTGTGTCACTAGGTAGTATGCCTGGTGGTCGAGTATTCAGAATAGAAGATGAATTCCCTTGCACAATAGCTTCTGTGTGAGTCATATGCTCCCGCATTAAAGCTTCAAGAGCTACTAACGGGTCAGAAGGAGAAGCCTGCGTGTACTGTTGTCGTCGATGCTCTTGACCATACTGATTCGGTATTGAAGAATGTTGTAGCTGTGTCTAGTTCTGGTGTGGATGCATCTGGGTGTGCTGATTGTGGTTTTGCTGTTAAGGATTGTAATTCCCTTGTCTTGAATTATAATTGCCTTGAATAGATATACTCACATATCAGAATGTCTTAGCATTCTGATTTCCCAAGGCTGTTGATTGCGTGTAGAATTATTATAAGAGGTGTCATAAGAATTGTTGCAGATGTTATTGACATAAAAGGCATTCTCTGCATGTTGTGGACAATCTTCATAGCTATGATTGTCACTGCAAATCTCACAACAAAAGGTAGGAACATCAACTTGTTGAGCAACTTGTATAGGTGCAACCTCACTAGTCCCTTGTCTATTTTTTTATCATATCTGCAACAGAAGAAACTTGAGCACCAAGTGTAGATACTGCGTCCAATTCAATAACTCATGGAGTAGATTTTACTTTTGCAGCTCTAGAGATAGGGTATTGATAATTATTCTGGGCAATTCTCTCAAGAATTCAAATCGCATCTTATAAGTACAATCTAGTAAAGGTCCATTGGCTGATGTGTAGACAAGATTCCTCGTGTGTGAATTCAGCCTACTATAAAAAATTTTAATTTGTGTTTCCTATTGAATGTCGTGCATAGGACAATGTCGAATTAAAAATTCTCGTACATGGTGGAGAGACGAGCATTCATTGTCGGCGGGTTAAATTGTAAAACAAACTATGTTGCTAATGTATTCTAAGAAGTAATTGATCTGGCGGGCAACCCAAAGAACCATGTACGAGCTCTTCCCTACAAGGAATAAGGAAATAATTGCATCTTCAAAGCGTCATCAGGAATGCCTTGTTGACTAAAGGAAGAACAAATCAATAAAAATGATTTTAGATATTCTCATGCATCTCCATGTGGCAACCCAGCTTATTGCCCAGTAGAATTCAGCATTTGAAACATTACTGGCTTGAGTTCAAAATTTCCAACTTGGATTGCTAACCTAACAACTCCCGGCTATAAATCATCCAAGACAAGTACTACAATATCTCGTATATTCTTGTTTCGTATGTGATCATCTTGGTACAACAGTGGGTCATTAGCATTTTGGTTCTGTATCGGGGGTATAATTGCAGTGTTTCATGGCAAAGCCAAATTCCTTTGTTCTCGTAGTCTCCTTCGAATAGCTCTTTCAATTTCTGGATCAAAATCGATAATAAACTCTGAATTGCTTCGAGTTATACAACACCTAAAATAAAATGTGAAAATAACGAAAAAAAGAAAACAAGTTAGTAGCAACTAAATATTATGAAATAAAAATAAACTAAAATAAACATCAAACAAGCACCATTCCTGACAACAGCGTTAAACTTGATCAACTGTTTAACGTCACAGCAATAATGTGCAAGCATACACTGTGGATGCAAGTATAGTAGACAGATATGAGTCTGTCGAATATCAATCCCACAAGGATGGTTCTCTTTTGTCTATTAATGTAAGTGTAAGAAATAGATAAAATGAGATAAATTGTGAGAGTAGTTGTCGAAGCAATAACTTGAAAATAATAAGATAAAATATGATAGTGAGAAACTTGGATCCCCAACGTGAATGTTTAACAGAATGTTAAGCGCTCACAAGGTAAAAAGGATAGGTGATTGTCAATGCATTAAACTGCAATGAATATCTTACAAGCTTAACTTCTATATTTAATCTAAGACTTAAACATGCACATTAGCCACACCTTCCGATGAAGGCAATGGAACACTATTAAGAACAAGTGGATTAAATTCCTCTAATCCTCAAGCAACTTCCGTTGTCATGCTTGTTAGCTTGAACTGTCACAACACCTTCCACTGTCAGTGACTGCAATAACACTTCCATGCTAAAAACATTCAAACCCAAAGATTAAACCATAGAAGAAAGATTGAATAAAAGAACATTTAACCCATAAATTATGTGTACTTCCATACTAACATGAAATCAAAAGTAATCACCAGCATTAGAAAAGAAAAATAAAAGAAACAAGTGGAGAATACTATTCCTAAACAACTCGACTTGTATCTATCTATTCCCTCTTATGTCGCACTCAGGGCTCCTCGTCAGGAGCTGTTCTGCATCCTTTTGACGTCAGTTCACCCATCAGAGCTTAAACTGTCATAGCCGAAAGCTTCACAAAGTAAGTTGAAGAAGATGATCCAAAAATCTCTCTCCTTTTTTTCCACTTTTTTTGTGAATATTTATCTCCCCAAATAGCCCATGTGTCCTTTAATCAGAATCATGTTGCCTCTGTACGTACAAGTTAGTTGTACCAGACTGGATAGCTCACGCATTTTTGTTCCTATCCAGACAGCAGTCAGGTGTGACATCAGTACTAAAATATGAAAAATTAAAGATAAATAGGTTGAGATCCACTGAGTTATAAAATGTAAATTACTGAACTGAAAATGCGAAAATATGTGTTAAAGATAACTGAATAGGTACAAATTAACCAATAAGTAGGGAGAAAACATATGTTTTTTCTAGTACTATCAGTATGCCATACTCAACCAACAACACACAATCAGATATATCCTTAATTACTTCCTTATAAAGTTACAAATAGTTCATACTATAACTTCCATGGTCATAACATCATCATTTTCACTAGTTTCCTGCAGATCTTCTGGTATGGATAGCACACATACAAGAGTCAGTATAAAGAGACTCACCTATTTCTCTCCTATTGTAGAACAAAACTCCATACCCAAACTCCCATCACGAAATCAACAGCAACCACTTCTGCAAAACATATGAACTCATCAAAATATATGCATACACTATTTTTCCCATCATTTCTAACATTGGAAATCCTCAAGTAAGGCCTGATAACTTTCTCTTACTGACCTACCAGATCTAACAGACTTATTCTTTCTCAACATAGCATGTAAAATCATAAATCTTAATTTTACATGAAGTAATCACTAGTAAAGACCCAGATCTACAACTCCATCTTGAAGGAGAAGGACATATAACGACTTCTTTATGATTTAGATAACAATACTTCATGAAGAAGGAAGAAGAAAAACTCCCCTTTTTAGACCTGAACATCTATATATATAACCTAAGCTCTTATTGGAACCTAACACGTGTCACAAACTTTTAAAACTCCCTTTAAAAATGGTTTACAAGTGTAAATGGAAATTCAATATTTTATATTTCTAGTCCATCATTTCGTTCTATCCTAATTACCTTGTTAGAATGTAACTAACTTAATAACCCAATAAAAAAGGTGTATAATACCTTTGGCGATAACCCAATTTACCAAAAATCCTAATTATACTTACCAATCTATTCTTTTTTACAACTCAACACATTCAGAGAGCAATCCTTGCATAATACTCTCAATTCAACTATGCACCCGACCTATACGCCAAAAACATCAATTGGGCGGATAGGACTATGCCACTCAAACTACTTTCGAGTTACTCGCCTAACTTAAGACCTGCCAAAACTAGGTGTTACATGATGAGTTAGAAAGAATTGAACTTAAGGCAACACCGATGGCTGGAGTTGTTAAAGGATTATGACCTAGTTATTGATTGTCATCTGGGAAAAGTAAATGTTATAGTTAATGCTCTAAGTCAGAATTTTTTTTTGCACTAAGGGCAATGAATGCAAGGATGAAATTGAAATGGGATTGTTCCATTATCATTGAATTAAAGGTTAAGCCATTATTTATTCAGAAAATTCAAGAGTTACAAAGGAATGATAAGAGTTTGAATGTTAAACGAAAACAAATTCAGAATGCTAAGACCACGGATTTTAACATTGGTAAAAATGGCAGTTTATATTACAGAAACTGAATGTCTATCGAACGATGCTAAATTTAAAAGAAATATTTAACAGAAAGCTTATAGTAGTATTTATTCGATTCATCTGGGTAGTACAATGATGTATTGTGCTCTAAAACAGATGTATTGGTGACCTGGAATGAGCTGAGAGATCTCAAAATTTGTCGCAAAGTGTTTAGTGTGTCAGCAGATAAAAGCTGAGCACCAAGTTTCATCTAGCTTACTTCAACCAGTAATGATTCTTGAGTGGAAATGGGAAAATGCTACAATGGATTTTGTGTCAAGTTTGCCTGTAACGTACAAGAAGAAAGATACGATCTATCACATTAAGTCCTTCTAAGGACCCGAATTTAAAGAAGAATTTGGGAGTCAATTGGATCAAAAAAGGAATTTGAGAACTTAAATAAGATATTTAGAAAAATTGAATGACTGGTTGGGGGATGATTAAATGTCAATCTTGTTCAGTTAAATTGGAATTAGCTGGTTTCATAGTGGGAGACATAATAATTATGATTGAATGGTGGCAATATCCTATGGAGACCGTCCCAGTGGTATATATATAGGAGTGTATGGGAATAGAATGCCTCTCAATTTTGCTCCCCAAATCTTTCTTTCTAAGCATCCTCTTCTTCAATCTCCCTGAAAAATACGAGAATGTAGCTGAAGGAAGTTTTGCATGCTACAACAATCACGAGAATTTGAGTTTAAAAGCAGGAAGATTGAGGATTGGTAAGTTTCTATATCCCTCCGAACTTGTGAATTGAAGAAAAAGTAGAATAATAGTGCTCTAAACTTTAGTATAATTATAAATTATGGGTTTTGAAGCTTGAGTGTCTTCAAGATTAATCGATAAATGGTTGTTATGCTTAGTTTCCAAGAAAAAAGAGGCTTTGGCATTCAGGCAATCTAATTTGTTAAGAATAAGGAAGCAAGGTGAGTTTCTATACTCTATTTTTGAAACGATGAATGAATTTTGTTAATTATGAATGCTATGAGCGAGTAGAATTTGCATGATATATGGGTGTCTGCCCAATGGTAGTTCTATGTGCATGAAATAGTCAGAATTACATGTTTTAATGAAAGGTGCACTTGATAATGGTAAGTAAAGTGAGACACTTGTATCGTATGAATTAGACAGTAGGAAATATCGACAAGTTAAATGAAGTTAGGATTGGGTGGAAGGTGCAATCACTAGATACTTCCATACGATATTTGCGAAGTGCAAACTGTGATGGGTGAAACTCCGGGCCTTACGAAAGAAGAATGAAAGACAATAACTTGTATTTGACATCATAAAGACTCAGCCAGTAAAGTGGAATCAAAATTTAATATATTGTATAATCTTGGATCGGTCAGGAGGCTGACAAGGATTGTTAAATGGGATGAATCTTATAACAAACTGAATAAGAGGATGTACCTATCCATTGACTAGGAACTTAAAGGTCTGCAGGTGTAAGGGAAATTAAGGGCGATTAAGTTTGTCGAGGTTGTACAAGGTTAAGTCACCGACTTGGCAAAAGAAGGAGTTTGTCAAGGACTATCCTAGGATGAGCATTTCACCATAAAATAGGGAGAAAAAGAAATTTAAACTCAAGGATATAATGGTCAGTTAACCAATCTAATGACCCGAAAGTCATTGGTGTTGGAAAATATGGTTTCGAAACCCCGTATCAATAAGATGAACCCGTAAATATTTTTATTAAATATCTACAGAGTTATATTAGAAATGAAATGAATTTTGGTTAAGTAATTTCCTTGTATTAGTGTTTAATTTAAGTACAAGAACTAAATCGAGTAAGTGATAAAATTGTGAAATGTTTTAAAATTATAAGGTAGAACATAGCTAAAGGACTCATAAGGCAATTGAACCAAATATTAAGTGAAGTGGACGGTAACATGGCTTATTATGGTTAAAATTGTGAGATAATAATAGTAATAATAATGAAATTAAAATAATAATAATAAAACATCAAAAATAAAGTTATTAGAAATTAGAATATGTAATGGATGGAAAGAAAAAAAACTATTTCATTTTCATGCAATTCGAACAAGGGGAGAAGAATGGGACGAAAGACCATGGCATTTTAATTTCAAGGCTTGATTGGTTAGCTAAACTTAGTCATTTTCTCATAATTTTTATGTTCCCAAAATCCCTGTACTACAAGTTAAGCGAACCATGTTGAATTTTTTGGTATTAGTAAAGAATTTAGAAGTTGCAGATAGTTGAAGCTTTTGTTTATATTTTGATAGGTTTTAATTTCTATACTAATAAATGACTAAATTGTAAAATCAATTGAAGATTTTGTGCAATAGGGACTAAGTTATATAAATTTTGAAATTTTGGGGTAGAAATGAGAAATATGGAGTTAAATTAGGCCTATAGTGAAATTAGCATTAAAATTTGAGGTTAACTGTGAAAATTATGTTAATATCGTTTTTAGGGATAAAATTGAATAAAATGCAAAAGTTGCATGAATTAGAAATTGATTGTGAATCTGGTTGTGTATTGATGAAATACTTTGTTTGTTTTAATCCGTAGCTAACTTCGACCCGGGTTCCTCGAAAAAGAAAGGAAAACACAAAGTCATCAACAAATAGCTCAAAGTTTATGGTTTGTGTTTCTATAACCCGAACAACTTAAATTGATGCATTTATGAACTATCTTGCATGCGAAGATCATAAGGTAAGCTATAAATGACAAAAAGAGCTGAATTGATCCGATTCAAATTTTTTATTTGCAATGAGGATTAAAGTGAATAGTTTTGGAAATATCGTATAATAATATAAATATGAAATTGAATCTTTTGAGATGTGACATATATAAATATAATTGCATATATGTATATAAGTATGATGGATGAAATGACGATATGGATTTGGGACTTTGATTATAAATGAAATTGAATAGAGGATACTAGAGTTAAGTCTAGAAATGTGTATATAATATTGATGTAATAAAATTATTTTGATTGTTATAGGAAGAAAAGTATATGTGTTACAATTATGTTAGATTGAATTGTTATAAGTAATTCAAATTGTAATATTAAATGATGCATTATGACATGCAGCTTTCCAATATTAATTTGTATTAGATATTGTTGTTAAGTCATGCATTAAATAATTTATATTAAATTTAATATTGCATATAGAAATACCATTGAGTTGTACTCAGTGTATGTTTTTATTTTTTGGTGTCCAGGTTACGTATTATTCAGTTCATACGTTGATTCAACATCCAACGAGAATCCCGAACTTAAGCGTTGGTGAAATTCTTATTTTGAGGTTGGCATGTACCTAGAGAGTCTTAGGTTTGGAGTGTTGGTTTTATAGTTGATGGCTAGTTGAATTTTGATGTCCTTATAATTTTGTAAATATGTAACGTATTTTGGTAATGATCAAAGTGTTAATAGCTTGAAAGTTGTATTGCTTGGTAATTGCCTAATGTGATCTCGATTGAGTCGGTTACATGCTTGGCTTGAGGATTGATGATTGGTTGAATTTGGTTGATACATGTTGTGCCTTGATTATATTAGTATGGAATGGGTAGTAGTCAAGTTACAACTATGTTTTTACCTTAATAGTTTTGGTAGTTTTGTGTATAGGTTGTGAGGTTATGATGCAAGGAAAATATGGAATGGTTAAATGCTCAGGTGATCAAGTTTGGCAATTATAATAAAATCTTTTACGGTTGTTTTGATTTGTAAAATGTGGTGCCAATGAGGGCACATTGGTTAGGCACTTAGGTTTAATGATTTAACATGTTTTAAGCTTGTTAGAATGAGTTTTTAAGATTTGTATATGGTTGATTTTGGCTTGGCTTTGTACCCAAGAAATGTATGAAAATTTGTCTTGTTTTAGAAGACATTTTAGGTGCACACGGCCTGGGACATAGACTGTCACATGGTCGTGTGCTACACACGGCCTCCTCACACGGTCTTGTGTCTTATTGATTTTAAGTGCAGGTTTTTCCCACACAGCATCAGGTTGTTACATGACCTAGTGACGCGACTGTGCGACTTTACTTCAAACACACACACGGTTTGCGACACAGCCATGTTTCTAAGCCATGCAGTTTGGGCTCTGTCACACGGCCATGTGACCCTGTTTCAAAATTTCCTCAACTCTTTTTAAATTCAAATTGATCTCTGTTTAGTCTTGAATTGTTTTTAAGCTTTCGTATAGTTGATATATACCTGAAATTTATTAAATAATGTGATTATGTAATAATTATTTGTGATTTTGGAATATAAATTATTTGTACTTGTACGGTATTTATTCGTAGCACTCTATTTCTCAAGTCCAACGAGGACCGGGTGAGAGGTGTTACAACCAATGACCGACTTTGGGTTTCCCATTTAAGGTTGGGAGGGAAAGAACTTTGGCTAAGGTGTATTCAGGTCTGTACTCTTAGATGACCTCCATTCTGAAGAAAACTAGCTTGTACTACAGATGGACCAGAAGTTAGTCAATTGTGGGCTGAAGGAAAAGAAAAAGGAAGGGAAAAGGATTCATAGAAACAATTCGTTAAATGACATGGTTGACCAGGGAGAGGAAATTTTCCTTTAAACCCTCAATTCCTTAGTTTTGATCTTTGTTATATAACAATTATATTGAATCTTACTAAGTTCAATTGAGCTTATAAATGGTCTGCTTAATTACAGGATAAAGTTGTTATCAGAAACTGAGCAGAGGGCTAAGCTAGACATCACCAAGTTGAAAGAAAGGAAGAAAATTGTTACATGCATATAGAGGGGTGCTCCCAGAGGTTATGCCTTAGAGTTTTAGCCCAGTCACAAATTCTTTGAGATTTACAGAAAAAATTGTAAATGAGATTGTTAAGCAGAAATTTTAAATGATGTATGTGCTAGTATAGATTGTTGCATTTAGTTAATTTGTTGGAAGGCAAATTTTAAATAGTGTTAGTCAGTAATCTGGAATCTGTATCATTCGGAACCTGGACTCGGAGAGTGGGTTGGGAATTGGGTGTAACATGATCTAGGTAATTGTTGATAGATTAACCAAGTCCGCCTATTTTATTTCAGTTAGAATTGACTTTTCACTTGATAAGTTAGCTGAATTGTATGTAGCTGAGATAGTAAGACTACATTTTGTACTAATGTCTATTATTTCAGATCGCGATCCACGATTTACTTCTAGATTTTGAAGTAAGTTACTTGAAGCTCCTAGTACAAAATTGAGTTTCAATACAAAATTGAGTTTCAATACAACCATTCATCCACAGACTGATGGACAGTCTGAGAGCATGATACAAATACTTAAAAACATGCTCCACTATTGTGTTATGGAATTTCAAGGCAATTAACAACAACGGCTATTAGTCGAGTATCAAAATGGCAACATATGAAGCTTTGTATTGAAGGAAATGCAGAACTTCATTGTATTGGTCTGAGTTAAGTGAAAAGAAGTGAGCAAGAACTAATTTTGTACATGAAACCAAAAAAAAAGGTTAGAGATTTCAGGGATGGATTGAAAGTTGCTTTTGATCAACAAAAGTCGTATGCGGATTTAAAAAGAAATGACATCAAGTTTTAGATTGGCAAAAAAGTGTTTTTGAAGGTTTCACCTTGGAAGAAAATTCTATTGTTTGGTAAAAAGGTTTAGAACTTGAGAAGATTTACAATGTGTTCCATGTATGAATGTTATGTTAATACCTCTCTGATCCATCTTATGTAGTAAATTTGAGAGAGATTAAGGTACAACCTAACTTGTATTAAAGTTAGGAACTTGCGAAAATTCTAGCATGATAAGTAAAATAACTGAGAAACAAGTGGATAACATTAGTAAAGGCTTTGTGGCATTGCCATCGTATAAAGGAAGCCACCTGGGAACCAGAGGAAACCATGAAGTCCCAGTATCCAAATCTCTTTTTAAGTAAAATTTTCCGAGTACGAAAGTTCTTAAAGGGGAGAGTTGTAATAGCCCATTTTCAGTGATGTCAGAAATGGTGGTTTTCAAATCCCATTTACTGATGATTGAGCCAGTAAGTTTAAAATTTTATATCTATTGGTCTATTATATTGATTACATAAAATTCTGATTTAGTAATTGGGTTGAGTATGTAGTTGATTTTAGTACCAGAACTAAATCGTAAAGAAGGTAAAAGTTAGTTATCTTAGACATTTAGTAGCTAAAAGGTCTTATAAGGCTATTTTTCCACTTTATATATTAGTGTAACACCCCAAAATAGGGACTAGGAGTTTTAGGGGTATTTTGGGAATTTTGGCCTATATGAGCTCAGAATTTTGTAAGGTTGGTACTCGATAATGTTTTCGACTATTGCATCTTAGTTTTTAAATCAATTTTTAAAAAAGTGTTCTAAAAACGCCTTAATTCTAGAGAAATGACCTATTTTTAACAAAGTCAAAACGGTAAGCATTTATGTGGCAATTTAACAAGTTTATAAAATTGAACCTATTTCTACCCTCTCAACAAGTTTTCACGTCAGTTTCTTTTCCCCTCATTGTGCTTGTTGCCCCTTACTTTTCCCTTATTATTTCAATCGATTTTTAATTCCCAAACCACAATACCTTGATTTTCTATCATTCCTAAGTCATTTACCATTATAAATCGCCACTAAAAAGACCCAAAACTCCATAGATTTCATAATATTCTCCAAACATGGGTTTTTCAGATCTACACCAAAACTTGTTCATTCTTTTAACAAAGGTAATCATTCATGTATCCATCGGTTTTTAATGTTATTTAGACTCTAAAACTGAATTATTAGCCTTCAAATCGCATGTTTTAAATAAAAGCCAAAAATTGAGCCATTAATGGTGGATTTCAGGATTTTGAGTCAAAACTTGGTTTCAAAGTGTTTTTCAACTTGTTTTAGCATTAATATTAAGGTTTTTAAACTTATCTTGAAGTTTCATTAATGATTTCTCATGTTTTAATGAATTTTGTGAAAATTGCCTAAAAGATGTTGAAAAATATCGTACCATAAATTGAGTAGATTTGTCAGTTTGAAGGTTGCAAATTAGGTGTAGATGAATAATTAGATGAACGAAACTGATTTTAAGTAAAAAGGTTGAGTACAGATCAAGATATTAGTATCTAAAGTTTGTTATGCTAATAGTTTAATTTGCATGGGAACTTAGCTTAAAGTTTGTGTGTTAGTTGGTTTGATTGACTTTTGGTTATTATTTGACTATGGTTATTGTATGATTTTTGTGTGTAAAGCTTCGGATTCATTAAACATTGCAACGAGCTAACGAAGCGTTAGTTGAGCTTTCAGTTTTTCGACAAAAGCATAAAGTGGTAAGTGTATGGAATTACTACTCATAAACATGAGTCATGTGTTATTTGGGAATTTAGATGTAGCCTAAACCCCTAGTCTAAGTTCCAAGTGTAAGTTTCCTTGAATCCGTAATTATCTTGTGATTTTGTGGTTATGTATTGTACATGAAAGGTGGTATGTGGATATAGTGTTTTGCAAAACATGCTATTTAACAGTGATAGTGCATAGATAATCGGTAAATAATATGTGTTGTTTTCGGATCTTTTGGCCTTGTGATTTTGGAACCATTGGATATTATTGGCATGCCATAGGATTGTGAGTACTCACTTATATGTATAGTGGTTTTGGGTGTTGAGGCATTGAGACATGTTTGAAAGGATAAGGGAATGTGAGCTAAGCTCCATTCAACGAGACACGTGAGGGGAAATAAGGAGAGTGTTAGCTTTATGCTTCACTTTTTGGGACATGTTTGACTCTATGAGTCTAAGTGCTGTAAAGGAGATCCGCGTATCCGATGTGTGATGGTAGAGCTCACTATATGTTTCATAAATCAAGTGCCAATTTATCATATTTTATGTAATCATTTAGAATATGTTCTATGCTTGAGTGAGTATGTATGTGTTGTGAGAATAAACTATTAAATGATGCATAACTTAATACTATATGATGTAAGACTTAAAAATAAGGTACTTGTGAGTAAATGATTGGTTGTGTTGCATGATGTTATGTTTGCGTTGTAGAAATTCATTACATTCACTAAGCTTATTGAAGCTCACCCACTTATTTCAACATATGCAGATTAGTAACGTCATGGTGTGGGCAGTGTGGTTACCAAGGGAATGATCCAAGAAAGACTGGTTGTTTATCGTAGGTGCTCTATTATTTATATTTGTATTGGGGAAATAGGCAATGTGGTAGAACTATTTTGGGTTATTCACTTTTAAATATTTTGATTTGGCTTATAAGATTTTCATGTTACTATTATGCTAAAATAATAGACATTGATGTTGGCATGACGATTCTTGTTTGGATGATTGACGTTTTGGACTGTTAAATTTAATCGTTACAATAAAGTACTTGATGCATGTTACCTTGGAACTATTTGAGATGAATTATTTGCTCTTCTATGCCACATTTTTAGCTTCAGAAGCAGAGGTATCGATAGTTAGCTTTGAAAATTGATACCTCTGTGAATTAAAACGTATAGGAAAATAGAATAGGAATTTGGTATCAATACCTTATCTCAAGTATCAAAACTCAGGACTAAAGTATCAGTAATTTATAGCAAGTACCGATAATTTTCGATAATTGGGATTTTTTCCTGAAAATAGTATGCTCATTTGGTATAGTTTTTCCAAGTGGTATCGATACCACTTAAAGAAAATATCGATACCTTAATGTCAATATCGATACCTACGGACATTTTTCTAAATTTTTGCTATTTGGCCCTTATACATGTTTCTAACTGTATGTAAGACAGATTAACAAATGATTTACATGGAATAATGAAAGTTAACTAATTGGATGATTTAAAACCGATACGAACAATAAAATGATGGACGTTTTGTTTACAATGATCTTTCTACTTGATGTATGCGACATGAGACGGTGGTGTGACATCCTGTATTCAAGCTTAGGGACCAAGCCAGCTATAAGGTGTTACAAGTAGTGGACGATTGATGCAAGGTTTAAAGAAGACACATGTAAGATTAGATGAACACTTGTTAAAATGTTAATCATGTAATAGTTTGAGAATTGTTTTAGTGGGTATTTAAGTGGAAAGAAAGAGAATCTCATCTTCTCCACCGAAATCTCACCTTAGTTGGAAGAAAGAAAAGCTTTAAGAATTTCTTCAGGTTTCCACTTTGCATGGTAAGCTATTTCAAGCCTGTTCAATATGGATTTTGTGATTTTGAGATTGTTACATTTCAATCTAGCTAACTGTGACGTTTATTTCTAAAATAGTTAAAGGTTTCATGAGATTAGCATTATTGAATGCTTGAAGTATTGAAGAGTGTTTTGATAAGAAGTTTAGATATGAAAAAGGCTTTACTTAGTAAATTATAAATGTCTAAAACTGGTTTCAACACATTGTAAGTTGATGTATTGTGTTTAGAATTTAAAATGATAGGATCAAACTGACTTGTAGATATATACAGTGAGTTGATGAATGATATATGGTTAATATGAATTGAATTAAATTGTTTTATAGATCAAGATTTTAATCCGTTAAGAGAAGACCATGGAAAAGGGAAGGTTGTTGAGTAGACTTCATTGTTGTCTATTACCATTCTGCTAGGTAAGTTCATACAATAGGAACATTATTTCCTAAATATATAAATAAAAATGTGCTAAGTAGATGTAGTTCCTAAATATATAAAGAGAGAGGTGAGAATACTAAAACATGTTATGAAAGAATGCAAATGAAATTACAGAATGACTGTGTCCCAGTGAACTTAGTAAAAGATTCATACACATGGCTAAATGTTACTTCCTGATGATTCCGAGATCCAACATTTGTTGCGTACTCGAAGATACATGTGGCATAGATTTAGTCTGGACTGGTAATCTTATGTCATTTTAAAGGTTTAGTCTAGATTGGTAACCTTACATGTATATAACCCTGACCAGGCTTCCATTGTATCAATAAAGGTTTAGCCCAAACGGGTAACTTGACACCTCTATATGTGATTAGCTCGAACGAGCCTTTGATGTGAACTGTACATTTGTTTTGAACTCTTTTACGACGCTCAGCAGGTAATGTAAAGCTTGTGAAATGTGAAATTTGGAAGTTAAGAAATGAGGGGAAATGAAAGAATTCATTATTATAATTGAAGTCTACATTAACAAAAGGTTTGAAATGGAGTTGACAAGAGGAGTGTCATTATATTATGATGTTATTTGATACATTATGTATAAAGGAATATATGCATCTATCTTATTGGTGAACTATGTTGGCAGAAAGGTAAACTATATTTGCGTACACGTTACAATTCGTTACACATACTACAAAACTCATACACCCAACGCACCAATTTTTAGTTCCTTGTCTATTCAAACTCAAGCTTTTACTTACATCAAACTGTACTAGTCATGCCTACATAGTCCGCCATCCATTCAGGATTTAGGCATGTCACACTATGAATGTCACAAGTGAATAAATCCATAAACTGATTCAGGATCTATTCTGCTTAGGTCCTATCCGATGTAATTTCAATCCAGTCAATCATCTCTATGTCTTTATCTTCTGGGAGTCATCCGCTCCGATGCCCAAGACAAAACATCTCCCCAATTTGACTTGATAGACGACATATTAGTCTTTCAATCGGTTTGCTCATTTTTTATTAGACTAAGGACATTTAGGTTTCTCTACTAATATAAGTTGTATTTCTGTAGTACGATCTGACCACGTAATACCACTTAATATTAGTTAAACATTAGACAACCAGTGAGCGACATTTGTTTCCATTTTGCTTTGTGTGCAAAAACCATGTGAGGACAATAGACAAAGTATTAATGTAATTCATGAATACTTTTATCAACCAATTTGATATAAAAATTACAAGTTTACTTAAACGAAAATATTACATTTAGGGCACTAGAACCAACACTATGAACATTCGTAGGATTCGAACTTTGAGGACTAGGGGGTTCTCAAGAACGCACAATAGGGGACTGAGGTGCGGAGCCACAAGTTTAGCCCACATAAATTAGTTAAACCACTCATTCATCATCTGGAAAGAATGCACTTCGCTCCTCACTTATAGGCATCTAAGAAACAAGAATACTATGACTTGCTCCTTGATTGGAAGCTAGAACTTTGTTGTCTACCTCATCAGGTACGTCACGATTAGACTCGGCCAACATGGTATATCTCTATGAAAATCAGGGTTAGATCAGATCAAAAGCATCACATTGTCACAAGTTATCATGACATGTATTTCAAGACTCAACACACGTTACATTCAGTCCTAGAATCGAATAAACCATAGCTCTTATACCACTAAATGTAACACCCTCACCTGGCTTGGTCGCCGAACCCGAGTTACGAGATGCTACCACAATTACCAAAATAGATCCCATTCAAATCATGATTCAAAATTCAAATGCATATTAATTCATGTCATAATATTAAGGATAATGTGAAATACAAACAAACCGAGTCTAAATCGAGTTTACAAAAGCTCTAAAGTTTACCCAAGCATGAAAAAGGACCGTATTGAAAACTTTTGAAAATCTGAGTAAAAAGTATTGATACCAAAATTCAGTATCGATACCGTTTTGGCATTCTGCCAAATTTTAAAATTTGAAACAAGTCATTTTGTATCGATACCATTTTTTGAAATATACCTATCATCAATGATCGATACTTTATACTGGTATCGATACCAAATTAGCATTCCTAAATGTAACACCCCTAACCCCTCTTCGTCGTCGAATTAGGGTCACAAGCATTACTAACGAATCAAACAATTAATTCAATCATAATCAACAGATAAACTAACTAATAACATTATAATATGTAGGGGCAGGTCACGACAATCGAATATGTTCATGCTATATTCTTATACATTCGAATAATAATTATGCTATGCATTTCTAAACTTGGTCTTCTATTGTCTACACTCTTATCAGTATTTATACATTGCTAAATTTAGTCTTTCACTGTCTACACTCTTATCACTATTTATCCCTTCTAGAATGTCAAAATTCGGGTACATATAAGACTATCCAATTATTAGCATCAGAGTATTAGTCCATACTCCGTCTACGATTATCTTTTTAATTTATCTTCGATGATGTTAGTGGAATGCACTTAATTTAGGCTTGCTAATCCACCCCAATTCAGAGTAAAATTTACTTTTACATCCCCTATTACGAGTCTACGAGACCCTAAAAATAGTTAGGGACTAATTTGAAACAATTCTGGAAGTTTAGGAAATAATTACAAAAATATTTATTTCAAGGGTCACACACCAGTGTGACCAAGCCGTGTAACTCTCTGGCTTGGGTCACACGCCCATGTGTGTTTCCGTGTGTGACACACGCCTGTGTGGCCAGGCCATGTACACCTAAAAGTACCTTAAAACTCAAGTTTACAAATTCTTACTTACTTGGGCACTAAGCAACTCAACTACCAATTATTTAACATATTCAAAACACGATTAAACATGCCCAAAATACACCAAATTCATCACTTAATATGCCTAAAAAATGTACCCTCATTGGTACAACATTTTATATGTTCAAATACATCAACAACACATCAAACATTCAAGACTTTCATTCATATCACACCATATTTGAACTAACTTTCAAACTTCTAAAGTTACCAAATATGAAGCTAAGCACATACCAAGCATTATGCTAAGCTACCAAACTTTAAATTATCACATACACAAAATATAAACTAGGCCAGCATACCAACATAGCCTCAACCACAACCATATACACATTTAACCATCATTTCACTAGAAACTAAGTTAACAACTTCTTATAAATGATATAAACAAAACACTCCCTAGGTACATGCCATTACAAAATGAAATATCACCACACTTAAGCTCGGGATTTGTGATTTGATGCTGAGTCGACAATAATTTGGACAGTAAAAAGCCTGCGCACGGAAAACAAAACCGCATGTTTAGTAAAACTCAGTGGTATTTCTATAATCTGAATAACATAAACTTGATGTAAGTATTTAAAATGAAAATTGCAACAAGTAAACTATGTTCATGTGTTTCAATTTAATAGTATAATTTTTGCTCATTCCTTACTCACATCTACTAAGATTTTCACATGTTCAAATATGTAAGTATATATCAATGGCATTTCATTTAACATTTGAATACATCATCTCATGCAATGGCATGATTCATATCATTGATCAATACTTGAACTCATTCAAGTTTCACATCTCAATTCATCATTTCATATCTCATTTCTCATCTCGTAATCATTTCTCCTATTTTTCATTTCAATATTTTCTTATCTCATATTCATTTATCATATTTTTCATTTCAATATTTTATCATCTCATATTCATTTCTCATCGTTGTCATTTCAATATCAATCACATAAATTATTATTTTACTTTCCCCTATTAACACGACACAGACTTGGACGGATACACGAATCCAACCAACACACCAGTTTGGCACCCAGTGCCTCCTCGGATAAATCCAAAGTAATAGCTGCGCCCAGTGCTATATAAATTGACACCTAGTGTCTAATCGGTTAAATCAAAGCAAATTGGCACCCAATGTCTCATTGACTCGAGGTCAAAGTAATCCCTGAACTTTTTGTAACACCCCTAACCCAAATCTGTCGTCGAAACAGGGTTACGGAGCATTCCTGAGATTTTAAATAAAACGGACAAAAATTTCAAACATTTCATAACATAATAATAATCACATCAAAACCAATCAACATTATAAATATTGTCCCTTATGCGAGCCCTCGAGGCCCTAAATAAGCGTTAGAAACAAGTCGGGACTAAATCGGAAACTCATAGAATTTTTCAGAAAATATTGAAATTTTTCAAAGCTGTAGGGGTCACACAACTGTATGGCTAGGTCTTGTGACTCACACGGTCAAGAGACATGTCTGTGTCTCAGGTTGTGTGGGCATTCGAAATAGGGACACACGATCGTGTCCAAGCCCGTGTCCGTGCTCGTGTAACTCACTGACTTGGGCCACAAAGCCAAGCCACAAGCCCGTGTGCTAGGCCGTGTACCTTTCGAAGAAACCTCACATGCCCGTGTGCCAGGCTATGTGCTAGGCCATGTAACAGCCTAACTTGCAACCTTTTGAAAGCTACAGGGGACACACGGCCGTGTCACCTGACCGTGTATCACACACAGCTGAGACACACGCCTGTGTCTCTGCCCGTGTGAACGAAAATAGGTCATTTTACAAGCTATATTTCTCACCCAATTTGGTATGTACCTACACCCAACAATGCACATATACACAAGCTACAATAAGGCATCCAAGACAAGCATAATCAAGCCTTATACAAATGGTATGATCACATACAACCAATATGCCCTTAGGCACCTCAAATAACACTTTATAAACATAACTAATCATGTGTTCAATATAACCAATTGTTCAACTTACATATATGCATACTTGCTCCAAAACTTACCCTGTAGATCACTTAACAAAACATACTATTCGGTACCAAAACTCCAATGTACAACTAGCATCAAATGACCATGTAAATCATTTGCACCAAAGCACCAATTTACCACAATTACATCCTATCACAAAGAACATATTCAATATGTATAATCATGTCATAATTTTCATCTCCCATAATTCAACCATACTAATTATCCATCAACCATTAGAGAGAAAATATTTACATACCATATACTAGACTTATTCTATCATCAAAATGCCAAAACATAAGCCAAACAAATGGCCAAAATATCAACAAAGCATATAGGCCAACATTAGCCAAAATAACCTATACATGCCATTATAACCAAACTTAAACCAACTGAAAGTATTGAGTGAGCCAATGGATAGTGTGATATAGCTCCGACAAGCTTCCAACCTGAACGAGCTTCCGATTCACTAAAAACATAGAAAATACATAGAGTAAGCATTTAAGCTTAGTAAGTTCGTATAATTTAGAATCTAACTTACTATTTAATTAAGTAATAGGTAAGTACAAAGCATCTTCCAACACATTTTGGCCAAATGCCTAAGCACATATATACCAACCATTTTAGCCATGTAAATCCATATATATGAACCAATAATCATGGATGAGCTCAACAATTAAACAAATTACATATACATATATCATCCATTTCATATATCTATGTATCATGTAAAATCATTTCCATGTACTTCATGTAAATACTTGTGATACTTCGTATCGAACTCTTATCATCTCATAATAGAACATTGTCTGTTGAACCATTTAGAATATCATTGGATACTCAGGTTAGCTCACACATAGTGTGCTAAACTATAATCTGTCAATTCCTGTACATGTATGCTCATGCGAGCTATGAATCGGTATGCTCTTACGAACTGTAAATCGATAAGCTCGTATGAGCTGAGAATCGGTAAGCTCTCACGAGCTGAAATCGGTAAAGCTCATATGAGCTGAGAACCGGTAATCCCTAATGACATGTCATTTGTATCCTACAAATTTCAAAGGTTCAAACGGGACTCGGTAATCGTCATACATTGTCAGATATGCGATCGGTATTTTTTCATGGCAATTATACAAATCACATACATATAATTCAATTAAAAAATAAATACTCAATTTAATTACACAAACTTACCTCGACGAGTATACGTAGATACGAAGAGATTAATCCGAAATTTTCTCTTTGCCCCGATCTAACTCCGTACGAGGTCTAACTAGGTCTATACGAATAAATTTAACTCAATTTAATATATATTTCAATCAATTTAGTCCAACACATATTTTGGCAAAATTTCCATTTTTCCCCTATACCTTTAATTTATTTACAATTTAGTCCCTAGTTCATAAAAATGGAAATTTACACAATTTTACCACAACCCACTATGGTCGAATATCAAATAGGTCCTTAGCATGCACTATACTTCAATTATTTCACAATTTCACCATGAATATTTCCTATTTGACAATTTCACTAAAAATTTCTTTACAAAAGTTGTTTATCTAACAACCATTCATTTTCTATCATAAAACTTCAAAACTCATATATACTCATCAATGGTAAAACCCTAATAGTTTAACAGTTTCACAAATTAGTCCCTAGGCTAGCTAAACTAAGCTACAACGATCCCAGAAACATAGAAATCATTAAAAACAGGACAAAACCCACTTACCAATTGAGCATTCAAAGTTGCCAAACCTTAGCTTCCAAAAATGAATTTTATTTCTTTGATAGTCGGTTGAAAAAGAATGGAAGAAGATGACAATTTGTCTGGTTTTATTTATTATAACTTTAATTACTTAATTACCTAATTAACCTTTAAAATTAAACCAAATTTCAAAATTGTCAAGCCAATATCTTCCACTAACTCATTTATGGAATAATTACCACATAAGGACTTCCACTTTAAAGTTCTATAGCAATTTAATACCTTTAGCTATTAGAACTCAACTTTTGCACTTTACGCGATTTAGTCCTTTTTATCAAATTGAGCATGTAAACGTGGTAAAATTTCTTAACAAAATTTTTATACGGTATTTATATCATGTTGTAGGAAATAAAATAATAATAAAATAAATTTTCTAACTTCAGATTTGTGGTCCCGAAACCATTGTTTCGATTTCACTGAAAACGGGCTATTACACTCTTCCTATCCTATTGCATGCCATCTATATCCGACTCAACCTGATACAATTAATAGGGATTCATTTCACTTTTCAATACAACCAATGTCTAAGTTTCATGAATATATATCATCACATATAAGCATATATTCAATTTGACAATAATCACATTTTTCTCAATACACATATATTCATAATCAATATATTTCATAATATACAAAATCAATCCATTTCATTTCAATTATGAATTTAATTCAATTCCCATGTACCAAAGTACTCAACTCAATTGCTTACCATATGCAAACAATTATATATGCAATAATCTACTACTTAATCCGGATTAGAGAAATACAAACCGTGATTTTCAAGCCATTCATCGTCGATTTTATATTTCCCCTTTTTACTCGAGGATTTCGGTACGATGTTAGCTACGGAATAAAAAAATAAATCAATTAATATTACACATTCCAACTTCACATTAAATTTTAATTTTCACACTATATTTTGCTTATTTTTCAATTTAGTCCCTAAACCGAGACTAATTTTAACCTTTACAAATTAACTTTTATCTCTTACTCGATTTAATCCCTGTACCTTAATAACTCCTAATTTCACGAAATTTACTAATCCAAAAACTAATTAGCTATTAAGCTAGCCTTGTAAATATTTAATAAAACTATTTACGGGTCCAGTTTACGAAAATGGAGTCCCGGAAATACGTTTTTTGACACCCCTGACTAATGGGTCATTACATTCTATCATTTTAAAATACTGTTCATTTGTTTAAGTACAGATACTCTTAGTATTGATACTTCATGTCGAAAAGGTCAAAATCATCACATTTTAGTACTTACTCATGCTCAAGCAAATGATACCTAAAATGGTGCCTTAGGCACAATCATAACCTGCACAAAATCATTTATAGCACAATACATATAATCATCAAATGATCCTAAGTTCCACTAACCAATATGCCATCACTTGGTACCAACTTACATCAATATTATATGTAAATCATCCAACCAAATCATGTTATTTCATACCATTCATCTATTCCTCATAACATGACATTCCAAATGTATATTCACATAATATAATGAAACTATGAAAATGATCAAAATGTCATTACCTTAAGTGTTCATGTTCACTATGATTCAAACATATTTGACATTACAATTCATTTGACACTCCTAAGTACATGCCCTATATATCCGAGTTTAAATGATTAATAATCTACTGAATCAGGAGATTAATAGTGCGAGCTTCTTGATGATCCGATTGGCACATTCCAAAAGACAAAATCTACAAAAAGAGAAAGGAATGGGTAAGCATTATGAATCCCTTAGTAAGCTCATATCTAAATAACAATTAACTTACCTCAAATAACAAGTACATAAGTAAAATTCAACATGAATAATCAAGTTTACCTAATTCATCAAAGCACGATACAACAAGCTGAGTTATATTCATATTCAATCTAACCACATCTCATTCGTAGATATACATATATTCAAACTTGTCATTAGATCCTTCACTATGATATCTTTGAGCATTTGGCATAACACATTTCGTTTTCACCTTTCATATTAATCTTATTACCTGATGAAACTCAGTAAACAACTCAATTACATAGGTATTAATTTCATTAGAGGCTCATTTGAGTTGAGCATACAATTGTTTCAAGTTACCCGTTCGGGCTAAACCTTATATTGACACATCAAATAGCTTGGTCAGGGCTATAAATACATGTAAACTAGTTCAGGCTAAACCTTTAAAATGACAACAGATTACCAGTTTAGGCTAAACCCGTGTCACATGTATCTTTGAGTCCACAACAAATACTAGAGCTCGGTATAATCGAAAATCAACCAGTAACCATGTGTAAGATACGTTTACAAATTTTTATCAAGGTAATTTCCATCGTACAAGTTCATAGTTATCTGTTTTCAATTTAATCCAAATCTCACCCTTTTTGTACTAAATTGTAAATAAATCAAAGTTCACTACTATTATAGGTATTCACATTATAACATATATATAAGGTTCAAAACATAAGTATACCATATGAACTTACCTGACAAAATTAGCATATTAGATTCACAGCAGGGACTAATCAACAATTTTCCTTTTTTCTCGGTTATCCTCGACTTAAGTCAAATCTCGATCTATATAGTAATTAATTTCAAACTATCAATTCCAAACATTCCACAACAACATACTATCATCGTATATCAATTCAATTTCATTTACCGAAATTCTTTTAGCTTTTATGTTTTATTCAATTTAGTCCTTAAAACCGAAAATGTCATAACTTTCAAATTTGAGCTTCAATTTCAAAACCAATCTCAATTTCATCCTTCTACAGTCCTCTAATACTTATAATTTTAGAAATTTCATGTTAAAATTTGAATTTATTGCACTTTGGTCCTTATGATCAAAACTAACAATTTTCACTTTACAAACTATTCCTTTTTCATATCTAAGCTCAAAACCTATCGATTTAATACCAAAAGCTTCAATATTCAACAATTTTAACTTTTGTGAACTTTAAAAGTTTCACAAATTAATCCCTGGGCTAACTAAATCAAACTTTCAGAATCTCAAAAACATAAAAATTACAATAAACAAATTAGTTTAACCTACATGCACCAAGTCTTGCTCTAAAAAATGGCTTCCCTTCTCTTTTTAGTGCAAACGGTGATGAAGATGATAAAAGAAAGATGTCAACTTTCTTTTGTTTTTATTTCTTTTCACTTTTAACTAAATTTTAATTATTATTTAACTTAAAGATTCACTTAATTTTAAGCACTAACCGTCCACCTAATTTAAAATGGTCTTATTTCCATTTTAAACCTTAATCTAATACTATTTATCCATTTTAGCAAATAAAAATTAATAGCGATTAACTTTTACGATTTTTACGATCTAGTCATTATACCTTAATTACTAACCGTTCAATAAAATTATCAGACCAAAAATTAATATAACATTATAACATGCTCGTAAGTACTAATAAATAATATTTATTGACTCAATCATAAAAAAATGAGGGTTTTGAAACCACTATTTTCGACACCACTGAAAAACGGACCATTACAATAACGATACCAAAAAATATAAAAATTACAAAAAATGAATTTTAAATTCACTTACATGCAAGGGCGAATGCTAGGGAATTTTTTGAAGCTCTCAATTCTTCCTTCAATGGTGATATTTGGTGGAGGAGATAGAATGAAACTCATTCTTTCTTTTCACTTTTATTTCTTTTAATTAATGCCTTAGTTTCATTAATTTATCTTTATTTTTTGTCAAAACAATTGTTAAAATCATACACCAAGCATCCATACTAATATATTATGACCTAATTTCTATTTAAATCCTTGAACAATTTTTATTTAAGCCTTTTAACTAATAAAAATCAATAGCAATTAATTTTTACGTTTTTTATGATTTAGTCATTGTACCTTAATTACTAAATGTTCAATAAAATTATTAGGCCAAAAATCAATGTAACACTATAATAGACTCATAAATATTAATGAATGATATTTATTGATTCAATCATCCGAAAATGAGGTTCCAAAACCATTATTTTTGGCACCACTGAAAAATGAGTTATTACAGCAGAGGGGCTAAATTATTAGAATAAAAGTAGGGACTAAATTCTAAATATACAAAATTTATAGGGACTTAGAGTATCCTTTAGTCTTCAAATTTTTACTTTATAATTTGAGACAAACAAATAATCAATTCATCGCGAAGTGTGAGTAAACCATACTAGTAAATTTTAAAAGGAGTGTATGGGTTTTTGAAAAAACATTTTATTTTAAAATATTATAAAATATAAATTAAAATATATAAATTCATAATTTAATATTATGAATATGTTTGAAACTTTTATAAATTTATTACATGCATTAATATCAAGATTAAAATATGTCATAAGTTCACTTGCATTTCACAAATTTAGAATTTAGTCTTTTACTCTTTAGATTTTAAATTTAGGTCTAATTGTTAACACTGTTATTTTTTTGTTAAATTTGTTGGTGTGATATTTTGAAGAAAAAATACTCACTTGATAGCCTTGTAATTACAAAAATAATGATATGTAATGAACTTGAATTTGATAAAATAAATTTAATAATGTTAACCATTGGATTTGAATTTTGAAATTTGAAAAGTAAATAAATTAAATTCCTAAAATATAAGTACAAAGATTACATTTTAAACTTTTAAAACATACAGTAACTTAAGTATATTTTAACTTAATATCAATTATAAAATCTGACCCAATCAATATTTTTTAAAGAAAATATGGGTATAAAAAAACTTGTCGTTTTTGAGGATTTTTTTGAAAATATTGTCAATTGAGATTTAATTTGATTAAGATCATTATTTTATAACAATTAAAATAATATGAATTGAGTATAATTAAGCTTAATTTTTCTTTAATTTAAGGGCGAGGAAAGGTTATGAATAAATATAGGTTTTATATTAAAATTAAACTTAAAAAATTTCAAAACCAATTTTGAACCGAATCGGACTTATCATATTAGGAACTAATTGAAATACATATTAGAAGAGAAGTTTTAAATCGATTGATTAAAAATCGAATAAAAATTAATAAAATTGAGTGATTGAACCAAATTTCTAATTTATTATTATTTTAACTTTTTAAAAATTTAATAAATTTTTAATTAAATTAATTAAATCGATTGAAGTTATAAATCAAAATTTAGAAACATTCTTGAAACCAGAGGACAAGTCACCAGGACCAACTATAATTGTACCTACTACTTTTACATTCCGATTGTTTACCTGCTTATTTCTAAAATCATATTCATATTAGGAGTGAGTAAAATTCGATTCGACTAAAAAAAATTGAAAAAAATCGAATTTCGAGTTAAACAAATCAAGTTATTCGAATCAACTCGAATTTTTTTTTTCGAATTTCGAGTTCGAATCGAGTTGAATTTTCAAATTCGAATAACTCGAATAATTCGAATATCAAACTATAATATTTTACATTTTTATCCTAAATTCCCAAACCTTTTTATTTTTCCCTCAAAACTTTTACTCCTTCCCACTTCCCTCCAAAACTTTTACTCCCCTCCCCTCCCAACCCCCCAATCTACTCAAAATCTATTTCTCACCAAAATTTTACTCTCCCATTTACTTTTTCTCAAAATTTTACTCTCAAAAACCCTCAAAACCTTTTATTTTCCTCCAAAATTTTTACTCCCTCCCACTTTTCCCTTAAAATTTTTATTCTCTTCCCATCCCACCTCCCATGTACCCCAAACCCTCCCCCTCCAAATTTTTTTAATATTTTCCCTCCAAAATTTTACTCCCCCTATTTACTTTCCCTCAAACTTTTATTCCCAAAACTTTTATTTTCCCCTAAACTTTTACTTCTCACCCTTTACTCTCAAAGAAAAATCAAAATTATCCAAAAAAATCACTAAGCATAAATAGTAATAATTTTATTTATATCTACTATTTATATTATTAAATTAAATTTCACATTTTATATTATTTATATTATTAAATTGTTTAGTCATATTGAATATTTATATTAAAATTGAATTATTAATTATGTCATAGAATCAAGATAATTGAAACAACTAAGCAAGCAAAGAAGCTAACCAGTATATAAAAAATTAATAAATAAATTATGAGGTGATGAAAGTTAATAAAAAATTTGATTAAGGTGGTCAAATTTTATTACGATGGGTGACAATAGTTACAAGAACCCAAAATTATTTTTTAACTCGAACAAATATATTCGATTCAATTTGATTTGAATTCCATCTCACTCGACTCGATTCGAGAAAACTTCAAATAAAGTTAGGATGATAAAATGAGATTCGAAAATTCAATTAACTCGAAAATTTTCGATTCGATTCGATTCGATCCGATCGAATACTCACCCCTAATTCACACGAATCATCTTTTTTTTTCTTCTTGTTCTTGTGCATGTAGGTTATATAGTTTATCTCCCTCTTTCATTTGTTTTTATTTAAAAGGAATAGTACTTGGATATTTTTATTTAAAGTAGAGGTATTATATTTTTGAGGATGTAGGTTAGAATTTTATTATATATAGTTTTTTTTTATTATATATTAAATTTGATATATTAATTTTAATTTGAATTATTTCTATTCTTAATTTACATTGCTTAAAATTAACAAAAAGTAGATATTATAATTATAGATATTATATTAAACTTAATTATTAATAAATTGAATTCTGTTTTTCTTATGCATAATAATTAAAAAATAAATTTAATAAACAAAAATTGTTTTTAGAAAACTTGGGGAGAGTGAGACCGCCCAGCGATCCCATGAAATGCTTCCACTTGGTAATGCAGATTGCAGCCTAAATGCAAACTCTATCCCTATCCATCCGCCTCATTCTCTTTCATTTAAATAATAAATTTTATTAACCTCACAGACCTCGATGCTCGTGCATGCCATTCTCACTCCTCTCTTTTCTCTTTCTTAACATTCAGTCAATTCATTCATCTTCCTTTCCTTTTAGCTTTATTAGTGTTTGTTTGATTAATTGATTGCCAGCAATCCTCCTACCTCTACCATCTATCTATATCTGTCTCTACTCTCTCTTCTTTTCATACCCATGGTCTCATCATTTCTCTCTTTCTCTTTCTAAACGGAGACTACTACTGTTGCTGCCTGCCTGCCTGCCTGCCTGCCCTGCTGCTGCTACTGCTACTGCTACTGCTACTTGTTCCACTATTTCCAAAGAAAAAAAAAAACGAAAAAAGCATCCCTTCCTCATATCTCTCTCCTCCTTTGGAACTCCACCGAGCAACACAACCCAAATATTTGTTATTATTATAGATATGAACATAGGGAGTATGGATTCTTCTTCCGGTCCCAACAATTCCCTTGCTTTCTCTCTTTCCAGCCATCACCACCACCAAAATCATCTCAGCTTCTTCTCTTCTTCTTCTAACCCCGCTCTCTTTCAAGCTTTCAACACTTCCGCAGCCGCCGCCGTCCCAACAACAACATCACCCGCAAACTCGTTATCAGGTCAATAATTCATAAACTCTCTCACACTAATACTGCTGCCGCTAATACTACTTTCTTTTTGTTTATTATTGTATTAAATATTAATTATTGAAGTGATCGTGCTGTGGACAAAACAGCCGAAAAAGATGCAGGTGGCGAAGGTCCAGCTACAACCGCTAGTGCAACAACAGACTTGTCCATGTTTAAAGGTGGCCCGAAACTCGAGGATTTTCTTGGCGGTTCTTCTACTACACCTGGAGTTGGAGGTGCACCTCAACTGCAGTTGCTTCATCATCATAACTTCTCTACTCAAACACCCGTGACTGTTTCTGACAACGATATATATGATTCTGAGCTCAAAACCATTGCTGCTATATTTCTTCGTGGATTTTCCTCTGAGCAAATCGATATTCACAAACAACAGCAACAAGCACCTATAGCTGAGCCTGCACCCAAAAGATCTGTTGATACTTTTGGCCAACGTACCTCGATCTACCGGGGTGTCACCAGGTAAATAAATGACCAGGATTAGTTCTAATAAGAACATACCACTTTAAAACTAATAGTATGAAATTAGCGCTCAACAGTTTGTTCTTTTGGTTTTTTATTTAGGCATAGATGGACTGGAAGGTATGAAGCTCACTTGTGGGACAATAGTTGCAGAAGAGAAGGCCAAAGTAGGAAAGGAAGGCAAGGTAATACTAGTATTCTTTTCCCATTTATTTATCTTAAAACATTTCGATTGTTTTCTTAATGTTTTAAACGGGTCTATTGAGATCTAGGTATCTCAACTGTTGAGGCAAATCTTTAAAAGAGCCCATTTCTAGGGCTGAGATCTTGTGATGAAGTTTGTAATTTGAACGGCAGAGCGGCATTGAATTTTTCCTACTTATTAATTATGCATGCATCATTATTAGTATTAGCGCGCATTAATATTGCGAATGGTTGAGGATTCTAATATGCTTTTGTTGGCTCTTTATTTGGCATGTACATGACAACGATTACTTGCTCAAATTCTTCATCATTGTCCTTCCAGTTTATTTGGGTGAGTTTCCAATTCTAAGTACCACAATTAAAGATCATTTTCCTTTACTGTGACAAGCAATATATTCTTCTTGATCATCATCAACTACTTCTGATTAGAACTGTAACACTAGATTCTTCTCTTTTTCATGGATATTTCACCAACTTCAGCTTATTGTGAAGAATCTCACTTTCATTTTCTTTTGGTTTCCAATTAGGTGGCTATGACAAGGAAGATAAAGCTGCAAGAGCTTATGATCTTGCGGCTCTCAAGTACTGGGGTCCGACCACTACTACCAACTTTCCGGTAAGCGGCACTGTTTCTGAGATTCTGTCTTGGCTCTGTATTCTAGTTCGAGTTCCATCTTGTAAGTCGGGTTGTTTTCTTCTCCTTTTTAGATTTCAAACTATGAGAAGGAGCTCGAAGAGATGAAGAACATGACTAGGCAAGAGTTCGTTGCTTCTCTCCGGAGGTAGATATCTATTAAACTATTCAAATATTAACGCATCAGCTCTTAGATGTTGATCTGATTCACTGTAGCCTTTTTGGTAAGATGGAACACTCTTTTTAATGAACTTTGTATTTCAGGAAAAGTAGTGGATTTTCTAGGGGTGCTTCAATTTACAGAGGAGTGACAAGGTGCCGAATATATATATAGCTATTCCTTTTAGCCTTTTGGTTCCTGAATAAAAAAGGGTCCCCATAATATTGTAGTATATTTCGAGTGAACTTAAAAATAATTTATCTTTGTAACTTTATATCTCAGGCATCATCAACATGGTAGGTGGCAAGCAAGAATTGGAAGAGTTGCAGGCAACAAAGATCTCTATCTTGGCACATTTAGTGGGTTTTTTTTCCTATTTAATTCATTTCCAAATAAAGATTGCTAAACAAGTACATTAGTTTGTCTTATTTCTAGCTGTCTATTTAAAAAACCGTAAAATGTGGACATATTTGTTCTACAGGCACCCAAGAAGAAGCAGCTGAAGCCTATGATATTGCAGCAATCAAGTTTAGAGGCTTAAACGCGGTTACAAATTTTGATATGAGCCGCTACGATGTAAACAGCATTGCAAACAGCAATCTTCCCATTGGAGGACTGAACAACAAATCCAAAAACTGCAATGATTCAGCTTCTGATAGGAGCACCGATGAGGAGCGAGATCACTCTGGATCATCAGGCATGACCTTTACATCTCAGCCCACTGCATGCTCCACAGTAGGCTTTGCAATTAACATCAAGCAAGACCCATCCGATTATTGGTCAAACGTTCTCGGATACAATGATACTGGTGCTTCCTTAAGCAGTGCCAAGAACCCTATGTTTCATCACTCACCAAATGGATCCGGTTTCCAAAGTCCAAGTGGATTCTGTACTGGCAATGGTGGGAATTCTGCAGTCAATGGAAGCATTAATAATGGGTTATTCAATCGAGGTGGCTATGTTGGGCAGGAGCAACAAGAGAGCAGTGCTGCTACTAATTCCCACCCATTGGCAACGCCAATTGTCTTAAATAATAGCGATAATTATGAGAGCTCGTCTTCTGGCTATGGTGGTAACTGGAATCTCGCACAGTCGTTTCAATCTACTTATCAAACTGCAAAGCCAAGTCTCTCAGTGTTCCAAACACCAATTTTTGGCATGGAATGAAATCAGCTTCACATAGACAATAACTGTGGAAAAAATCTGTGGGAAGGCCGATGCATTGCAGAGTTGGAAGGGGGTAGGGTTGTTAACCTTTCTTGAATAGGTGAGATTGGAATGACAAATCATTTCATAGGAGCTGACAGGGCCAACTCAAGTTCTTTTGTTAATTAAGGGCGTTCGGGTCCATTTCTTTCGTTTCTTTTAGCTTTTATCCTTCACTGACATGAGTAAAATATATATATGTATTATGTAATGTGTGGGTATAACCGTAAAACGAAAATGGAAATCCTTTCCTCTAATGCTCATAGTTTATCTGCGTCCATGCATATCTTGTGAGAAGATCGCTCAATTAGTTCTCCTATGGTGGGTTTTCGCAGAAACGTTGAAGATCGCCATACAGAAGCGACCAAAGGTGGTTGAAACTTGTCTTGAGTCGTCGAGAATTTTTTCCTTACGGGAAAAGGGATTGTGTGTGTCGAACAAGATCGATCGACTTTGAGAGCGAAATCTTCTCGAGATTCTTGAAATTTTGGAAATTTATAGTATCTTTTAAAAAGATTTTCAAGCTTTGATTTCTAATCTTTTAAACCTGTGTAGAATGGTGTAGAGGATGTGTTTATATGGTGCCAATGAGTTGGAAGGATATCCTAATTTGTGGAACTTCTAATACAATTGACTTTTTAAATAAAAAGGAATTTATTTTTATTTATTATTTATCTAAGTAGAGATAAATTAATTCAAGAACTTTTGGTGGTGTTTTGAAAATTTGAAAAATTAAAAAAAATAGATGTAAAATTAAGTTAAAAATTTTATAGTTGTAGAGATTATATTATAAAATTATTTGTTACGTTAGAAAATGGAATTACCTGATATAATTATATCATTTCTTAAAAAATAACATAATTATATCTTTTTGAAGTTTTTTATTTTATAATTTTAATTTTATTAACATGCTTATTGTATAATATGAAATATAATTTTTTAATATGGTATTTGTGTTATTTTTGGTTCAATACGACAAAATTCTTATTTTGATACTTGAAGATAATAGTAACTTATTAGTGTTTAACTTCAATTTTAAAGTTGATTTACACTTAGCTAATAATATTAACCAATTATACATTTTCATCAAATAAACCTTAAAACAATAATTAAATCATATCTATCGTATTGTATTTTGACAAATTAAACAAATTCACAAATTACACTAAATTTGTTCTATTAACCAAATCATGTAAAATTTAAACCTAATGATATGAGCAATTAACTTTTATCAAATCAACACTAAAACTTAAATTTAAAAAAATCAAATTAATATTGTTGCTTTTGGGTACTAAAACATAACTTTTGTCAAATACATGTACTAGATTAGACCAAAAAATAACATAGGTGCCACTTTAGAAAAGAATCATATTTTTTATAAAGTCCAGTCATACCATTTTCCAAAAATTATTTTCCAAAAATAGGTTTCAGTGCATCAAATAGATCCTTAGTGTGATTGAAAACGAAAATTGATTCTAAAATATGTGGTATCACTAATGAGGCTTTTGCTGTCACACCCTACACCCGGTCCAGAAGATGATATGATATAGAGCGCCACATTCATCGTCAAGGCAACTCAATCAATCGAACTTCCATTCAAAATGCATAAAATTTCAAATTTAAAACATGTTATACGATTTGTGTATGATTATAGAGTAACATGGATGAAAATAGAGCTTAAATGTGCCTTAATACGAAGTTTCAAGGTGTAACATCCCGTCTGGCAAAGCCCTAGTGTTTGAGTGTTGTTTATAGAAGTAAAGTACGTAGAGTAAGTTTTGAGTGAGTGATGTATTAAATCTGGCTAAGTAAATCTATGGATGCTCCTTCGGGCGAAGTCTGTGTTAGGTGAGCTCGGTGGTTTGGCGGACTCTCCTGTAGAGTATACGCCACCCCAGCGGTCAGGCGAATATGTTGAATCATTAAAGTTAAGGTCTGAGAGTTAAGTCCCTAGTGTTAAGTCCTTAGTTTGGAGGAATCGTTTATTATATTATTATTTTATTTTGATTGAACGATTTAGTCAGCCTGATGAGAACTAATTAAAATGGGACAAGTTACTATAGATGTTAGGACACACATTTTAGATGAGAGAAAAAGTTCTTAGTCACGAGTACCAAATGAAGGGTAGTGGGGTAATTCAACTTGCCCACTAGGTTTTCCTTCCATGTATTTCTATGTAAAGTCAGCCTTAACTTCCTTAGCAAGTTTATGCTTTCTTTGGCAACCATATTTTCTTCCCAAAACTTTCTTTGCATTTTTCTCTCGGAAACCCTATACCTAAGACTTGCTGGAAGATTTGGTCAACTGTACTCAGCCAACTCCATCGTTGTTAGCACTTGGTAAAAATCGGTGAAACTAAGGTTATTTCATGGTTATTTATAAGGCCTTAAAGTTTCATGTTTTAGGGCTAGTTTAAAGTGTAAGAAAGGAAATTTCCAGATTTTGGGTTTCCTGTTAATGTTCTTGTAAACTTGCATAGTTTTCTGTTAAAACGATCTAAAAAGGTTAACTTTTTATATTATAGCTCAGGATCTTCCCGAAGGCTTTCGAGATAAGGGCAAAGGTCCTGTTATGTAACCTAGTTGCACTTTTCTGGTGAGTTCATTCTTACTCTATGTGTGTGTATGATTTCGTCTATGTTTGGTTTAAGGTAAGTGTACCTATCCTGTGAAAATGAAATGTTTGTGCAAATGAGACAAAAGTTGTTGTCAATAGTTTGTTTTGGTATGTCCTTGTTAAAGATGTAATGGCCTTTCTTCGTGTTAAGTCATTACCTCCCCTTACTTCTAAAATGAACCATATGGTCTAAAAGGGAAAAGGAAATGAATTCATGGTGATGCCTTCAATGAAATGAACATTGAATTGGCAAGTCGCGATACATGAAAATGATTGTGTAGCCTCTAGTAGGACAAGTGTTATTGCAAACCAAATTTGTAAGGCATGACAAAGAAAAAAGAAACGAACAAATGACATGACTCTGAATATGGACTAGGGTTTTTGGCTAACACAAATAAGGTTATCTGTATGACTGCATGGGCATAGTGTACACGCCAAATGAATAGTGTCTGGCGTATTGACTATTTTTGTTTGGTATTCGCCAACTGGCGAATTTTGTGACTGTATTGGGATGGAAACACTTACTTGAATTTTATATGATTATTGAATTGTTTACCTTTGGAACTCGTTATGTTCTTTGAACTTAGTTATCTTTCCTTCTCAAGCTTGCTAACAAAGTAAGGGAACCTCCAAAGACTACGTTAGAGAATAATCACCGCTGTGAGATTTTGAAGTATTTTGTATTATGTATGGCATGGGGATGTTGTCATGACAATGTCTTTTTGAAGAATGAACTTTTTATAATTGAGCTTAAGTTTTTGAAACTATAGATCCGATGGAAATTCTGTAAAGTTATTATGTTTTATATAAAGCCCAAATTTATTTAACTTCGATTGATTAATGTTTCGCGTCTCTTATATATATGTACATAAGTAATGCTGTAATTAAATTGTGATTTGCACCAAACATGGTTTTGAAGAGATAACGATTTTAAAGCAGTGACGTGCAGGAAGTAGTGAGCTTGACTTTGTACGAGGCTGTGAACATCAGTTCTTCTGCTTCTACTATCTCTGCCTCAACATTTTGTTATGTATGCCCTTTGTTTTTGCAAACTTTCTCTACATGGTCAAACTGCTTGCAAATTTTGCATTGAGCATTAGGCCTGAACCAACAGAACTTCTCAGGATGCCTTAACTTTTTGCTATGTGAGCACGATGGATATTTTTTCTTTCCACTGTATTTTTTTGATTTCTCCTTCTTGTCTGATGATAACTCTTGAAAAAAGTTATATTTTAGGTCTCTAGATGGAATTAATTGTTTGTAATTAAGTAAATACATATGCATTTTTAAGATAATTTTAGAACATTGCATAACAAAGCTTGGATTGCGTTGTCATGGTCATCATTTATTACTTTTATTACTTGGGGAAGAAAAAGTTGTGGTTGTGGTTGGACATAGGTGCAGGTGGAAGAAGGGGATGAAGAGGATCCAAAAGGAAAATAAGGGAAGTGAAACATTGTCATAGCAAATGGTGAGATTGATTGTCAGCACAATTACCATGGCAATTCCAAGAAGATGACTCAGCACTCTATCCACGTCACTCTTAGCCAGTTGGACGTGTACAAGAAAAACCACCCTGAAAAAGAGGAGAAACAAATGTATGCTGAGAGGGACGGATCTACCGAATAAAAGGAGAGAGAAGAAGAAAAAAGAGAAGAAGAGAATTTGTGTGAGAAAAAAATTGGTGACATCGATATTTCTCTTTATTGGAGAATTCTAGAGAAAGAAAGGGTAGCAACTTAAGAGAGCAGAATACAGACGTGAAGAAGGGGGAGAGATAGCTATCTTGGATTTACATACAATTTTAAGATCAAGAGAAGCTAGAGTGTGGCGAGAATTCTTACATTTTTTCCTTTATTTTCCTGATTTCTATGATTCGAACTTATTTGAGAATATTGATGAATGATTTTATTTTGATGTTAACTTTTTCACCCATGAACTAAATCTTTGCTAGGTTGGAGTTATTTGGGTGAATGTTTTATCATCTTTAATGCCCGTGATTTGAGATTGTCTATGTTACTGTTTCATTCAATTTATGCTTATTTAAATACATGCATGCAAGCTGTAGACATAGTTGATTGTGTGCTATGTTCTTAGATGTATTTTTAATTCTGAAAAGGTTAAATATATTGGATCTTGAATCATTTGGTGCAAGTGAATACTCGACAGAATATTTGTAGCACTTTAGACATAGATGTTTCGAATTGTACATAGAAGAACGTTCATCGTAGTTATTAATCCAGAGTTCTGTAGACATACAATAACTTAGATTTCTAGCTTAAGATCTAACTATTGAAAGAGGCATGTTACAGTAGTGACTCTCTGAGCAGTTGATTAGTCAATATTTTTCCATGGCATTATTTTGATATGAACATTTCACCTAAATAATTCCAGCCCGATTCATTCAACAACAGAAATACTCTTGCTTTTCTCTGTAATTTGCCACAACATTTTATTTGCCATATCAATTTTTACTATTTAACATTTGATTTCATTAATTCATTATACAAACATCTTATTCAACTTGAGAGTATTTCATGCTATTTAGTATAGTCAATAGGATTATAATAACATACTCAATTTCTTACCAATTTCTGATCCCTGTGGAGATAATACATACTTATCACTTTATTACTTGAATGGCGTGTAAACTTGTACAATTGCATTAGTTATTTACACAAAACAAGTTTTGGCGTCGTTGCCAAAAATTGACAATATTGGTGAAAAGTTGATTTGTTATTATTCTTGTTATTTTTGTTAGAGCAGTTAATTAGTATTTTATTTTATTTTTCAGGTTTGTATTAGTTCATGAGATGAAGTATTCAAATGAATACAGAACATTTTTCTGATCCTGTAATTGAAAGGACATTAAGGCGAAGAAGAAAATAGTTAAGAAAAATAGGGAGAATTAGAAATCTAATCAGAGAAGATCTAGTACTTCAGAATGAAAGGAATGATGATATTCCTCGAATCATAGATGACAGAGACAGACCCATCAGAGAAGATGTAGTGCCTATTTTGGATGATCTAAATCCAAGAATTGTTAGGCCACGTATTTAAGCTCAACACTTTGAATTAAAACCAGCAATGTTTCAAATGCTGCAAACGATAAGGCAGTTTAGTGGTTTACCTACTGAAGATCCAAGATTGCATTTGAGACTTTTTCTTGAAGTCTGTGACATATTCAGGCAGTAGGGTGTCCTTGAAGATGCCCTTAGATTAAAATTGTTCCCTTATTCATTACGAGATCGTGCCAGATCATGGTTGAATGCGTTACCATCAAGTACGGTGGCATCTTGGAATGAACTGTGTCAGAGATTTCTACTTAGGTACAATCCTCTCAACATGAATGTCAAGCTTAGGAATGACATTACATCGTTTAGGCAATCGGAAGATGAAACATTATATGAAGCATGGGAGCATTTCAAGAAACTAATTAGGAAATGTTCGATGTATGGTTTTCAACATTGGACATAGATAAAAATGTTCTACAATGGATTAAATGCTCATACGCAAATGGTGGTTAATGCATCTGCTAATGGGACGTTTCTTGACAAATCCTACAATGAAGCATACGAAATTCTAGAAAGAATAGCAAACAATAAGTATCAGTACCCCACTACCAGAGTTGGTACTAGTAGAAGAGTAGCCGAAGCAATGAAACTTGATGCGATTACATCTTTAACAACTCAGGTATCATCTTTATCAAATATGATTAAAACTCTAAAAAGACCCTCTGCAGTGTAGGAGATGAAGGTTGCAAAACTAGCATGCGTATACTGTGGAGAAGATCATGTTTTTGATGAATGCCTATCCAATCCAGCCTCTGCGTATTACATGGGGAATTTTAATCGTAGCAACAACAATCCCTACTCCAACACATACAATCTAGGGTGGAAAAAATATCGAAATTGCAGCTAGAGTAATCAAGCAATGGGAAATGCTAGTAATGTTAATTGACAGAAAGTGGCTGGTGTATCGCCTGGATACACTCAACTAATACCGCAGAAAAATGTGAAACAAAGTTCGTCATCTTCAACACCAACTATGGAAGCTCTATTAAAGGAGTATATGGCAAAGAATGATGCAATTATCAGAGCCAGGCAACTTCCTTAAGAGCTCTGGAGAATCAACTGGGACAAATTGCCACTGCAGTAAGTTCCAAACAATGAGGAGCATTGCCTAGTGACACAGAAAGCTCTCGATCTCAAGGAAAGGAACAATGTAAGGCCATAACACTCCGGAGTGGCACTCAGCTGCCAGGATTTGTGACTGATGCCTTTATTGAGAAGGAAAGTTTAGAAGTTATCGAAAGCACAACTTTCAAATTAGGAGTGGAACAAACTACAAAAGATAGGAGTAAACAAAAGCATACAGAAGCAAATTAATCTTGTAAAGCTAATACAAATTCCATTGAAAAGCAACCTCAACAAATGGAAGGAAGGCCACCGCCATATTTTCCCCAACGTTTCCAAAAGTAGAAGCAAGATGCTCAATTCAATAAATTTTTAGAGGTCTTAAAGTAATTACACATCAATATACCTTTGGTGGAAGCATTAGAACATATGCCTAACTATGTGAAATTCATGAAAGATATTCTATCCAAGAATAGAAGGTTAGGGTAGTTCGAAACTGTTGCACTTACTGAAGGGTGCATAGTAATGCTGAAGAACAAACTGCCACCAAACTTAAAAGATCTAGGGAGTTTCACTATACCCTGCTCGATTGGAAACCATTATATAGGCAAAGCATTATACGATTTAGGTGCAAGTATCAATCTAATGCCTATATCTGTTTTTAGGAAACTTTGGATAGGAAAGGCAAGACCTACTACAGTCACACTACAACTAGCTGATAGATCATACGTCCACCCAGAAGGTAAAATTGAAGATGTACTGGTAAAAGTTGACAAGTTCATTTTTCCAGTAGATTTAATTATTCTAGAATGTGAAGTAGATAAAGAGGTACCCATAATACTTGGACGACCTTTCTTAGCAACTGGAAGAACATTGATTGATGTACCATAAGGTGAATTAACCATGAGAATTAATGATCAGCAGATGACATTTAACATGTTTGATGCTTTAAAGTGTGCAGACCCAGATGAAGAATGCCATGCTGTTGAATTTGTTGACGTTGTAATTTAGTAAGAATTCACAGGACATATGCACAACAATTCTGATGCAGACTTTGTTGAATTAAATGAAACAGAATTGACTGAAAAACCTGAAGAACTGATGGAAATTCAACAATCTGAAAATGGATTCAGGAGGAGCTTTGAATCATTAGACTTATCAAGTCGATCTTTCAACCCTACTTGATCGTCAATAGAAAATCCACCCATGCTGGACTTGAAGCTATTACCAGTGTATTTGAAGTACGCTTATTTGGGAGATAACGATACACTACCTGTAGTTATCTCTGCTAAGCTTAAATAGACCAGAAGATGCAATTGCTGGAAGTCTTAAAGAAATCCAAGAAAGCTTTAGGATGGTAAATTACGGATATCAAAGGAATTAGCCTAGCAATCTACATGTACAAAATAATACTTGAAGATTGCCATGGCAAATCTATTGAACATCAAAGGAGACTAAATCCTGTCACGAAGGAAGTACTTAAAAAGGAGATTATCAAATGGTTGGATGCTAGAATTATATACCCAATTTCTGATAGCTCTTGGGTGAGCCTTGTTTAGTGTGTACCGAAGAAAGGAGGGGTCACAATAGTAAGCAATGATAACAACAACTCATTTCCATATGTACTGTCATAGGTTGGAGAGTTTGTATGGATTATCGATTGCTTAACAAAGCAACGAAGAAGGACCATTTCCCTCTACCTTTTATAGATCAGATGTTAGACAGAATAGTAAGGAAATCCTTCTATTATTTTTTAGATGGATACTTAGGGTACAACCAAATTGCCATATCTCATACTAATCAAGAAAAGACTACATTCACCTGTCCTTATGGAACATTTGCTTTCAGAAGAATTCCATTTGGGTTATTTAATGCCCCGCAACATTCTAGCATTGCATGACGGTAATATTTTTCGACATGGTGGAGAAATTCCTTGAAGTATTCATGGATGATTTCTAGGTGTTTGGTGACACTTTTGAATATTGTTTGAAAAATTTAGAATTAGTACTTTGCTGATGTCAAGAAACAAATCTTGTGCTGAATTGGGAAAAATGTCACTTCATGGTTTGTGAAGGAATTATTTTGGGCCACAAGATTTCTCAGCAAGGATTGTCAGCTACAAAGAAAAAATAAAAGTCATTGAAAGTTGTCACCACTCACTTCAGTGAAAGGAATCAGAAGCTTCCTTGGTCATGCTGGATTTTACCGTCATTTTATCAAGGATTTTTCTAAGATATCCAAACCTCTATGTCAATTTTTGGAACAAAATAGACCATTTTATTTTGATGAGTTATGCTCAAAAGTATTAGAAGAGTTAAAGGAACGATTGATTACAACACCTATAGTCACTGCACCAGACTGAACTTTACCGTTTGAATTAATGTGTGATGCAAGTGACTTTACGGTAGGAGCAGTTCTAGGGAAAAGAAAAGCCAAGATGTTTCATGCTATATATTATGCCAGTCGTACATTGAAAGATTCACAGCTCAATTATACCACGACGGAGAAAGAATTGTTAGCGGTGGTATTTGCCTTTGAAAATTTTGGAGCTTATTTAGTGGGCACTAAAGTCACAGTTTATGGAGACCATTCTGCCATTAAATACTTGGTGACGAAGAAAGAGGCCAAGCCCGGACTCATTATATGAATATTGTTACTGCAAGAATTTGATTTGGAGATCAAAGATAGGAAAGGCACTTAAAATCAAGTGGCTGATCACTTGTCACGATTAGAAGCAGGGAATAATTATGGTGATAGTCAAATAATTAAGGACGAATTCCCGGATGAGTAGTTATTGTTGGCTATGGCATTGCCATGGTATGCTGATATTGTTAACTTTCTAGTCAATGGGTTGCTGCCACCTGCGCTCAATCATCAAGGACAAAGGAAATGTAACAGCCCGATTTTCAGTGGTGAAGGAACAGTGATTTTGGGACCACAAATCTCTATCTCGTTGACTCGTTAATATTATTTTAAAAATATTTATGAAGTCAATAAAGTCATATTAAAATTTGGTTCAAAAATATTAACGTTTAGATAGTTAATTAATGAAAAAGGACTAAATGGAAAAAGGTGCAAAACTTAGTAATTATTGTAGTTAGGTGATTTAATAGCTTAATTATTTCAAATGGAAGGACCAATAAGGCAATTAGACCTCACTAGTTTGTAGGGGATGGTAGTGGAATAGTAATTAAAGAAAAAATAAAAGAAAATAGTTTTAATGGCAATTTTGTTAATTATTCAAAATTAATGAAACAAATTGAAACAAAAGCTTTATTTTTTCTCATTTTCTCTTCTTATTGGCTGAACCTCACCATTTATGACCTAGGAAGATTTGTTCATCTTATGTCCTTGCATTGTAATGAAATTGAACTATTTTCTTGTAATTTTTATGTTTTTCAGATTGTTGCAACTAGGTCCAACTAGCACGTACCTTCATTTTTGATTCTGTTAAAAATTTTGGAAGTTTCCATTGAAAATTATTGAATTTTTTTATGAATACAATGTATTTGAACCTTTGATTATGTTTTTTTAATGAATTTATGAAGTAATTTCTGTTAAATTTTGAGTTAGGGATTATGTTGTGGAAATGACAAAATTCTAGTGTTTGGAAGTGAATTTAGGATTCATTATGGGTTGTTCAAGGGCCTAGTGTTTTTGAATGAGATATTAACTTGAGGAAAATAGTTAATTTGATGAATTTGGGGTTGAAGGACTAAATTGTAAAAGTTTGGGGTAAATGCATAAATTTAGAAAATAAAAGGGTATTAATTTTAAAATGGATTGGAATATGAAATGCATAACAATAATTGAGGAATTTTACATTTTAGATCAATATCCCGTAGATACTTGTGGAAAAGGAAAATAGTGGGATAGTCCCTAAGCTTCTGCAACCACTACAATTCAGTCCAAGTAAGTTCGTACGATTTAGAATTTAACATCAATATGAATTGTTGAGTAGATTAACATGGTAAAACTTATATATTTATTATTAATTTTTGATAATGAATGATAATTTGAGATATAATATTGTATTTGATGCTCAGTTTGGATTGAACGCGGGACAGAGTAAAATCGTGATTTGGTATGTTACGAGGGTTTGGAGTGGAGATGGTATTGGAGGGAGATATTTATATTTTACCCGAGTAAACTGAGGTTCAACATTTGTTGTGAACTCTCGTGTTATACTTTCTGTCTAGTGTGTTTCGGTGGGATTACCTTTTATAAGCTTTTGTATGGCGTGTTTGGTTAATCTGACGATGTACTCTTATCTGTAAGTCATTCTTCGAATGAAAAATCTCGGTAAGGTAACCTGTTTAATGAATTTTGAAATATTTTTTATTGATTGAATATTGATCTGAACATAGATGAATTCATCGGTTGAAATTGTGGATGACAGGGAATCCTCATGGTTAATTATTATTGTTTGAATTGTTGTATTTACTTCGGTAAGATTTATCGTTTAATGCATCGAGCTTACTCAGATTCATTAAGCTTACTTGTATTGTTTAATGTCATTGTAGATACCTGGATGGTTGGACAATCTGATCGGTACTCAAGCCACACTATCCAGCTCAAATCGGTAGTTTTTGGAACGTTTATTTCAGATTATATGACATGTATAGGCTCTTGTGTGGCTATCATTAATGTTTTGGTTTATGTAAATATTATGGATGATCTTTTGTGTAAATGGTCAACTTATATAATAAATGAGAATGAAGTATAGTTTCTATGCTAATATGAATGATATGTATTAAGGAAATGTTTTGATTGAGGTACCTTTGATAGGTATATTGGATAGGTATTAGCTTGAATGAATTGATGAGTTGAATTGACGATTATTTTGATGTATAATTATATATACTTGTAGTACCAATGAGGGTATATTGGTTAGGCACTTAATAGGTTGATTTTGGTGTGTTTTTAGCTTGATCAATGTCATTTTGAATAGGTATTTTGGTTGGTATTTGAGTTTCTTAAGGTTCAAGCAAACTTGAAATGGTAAACTTGTGTTTTAAGCCTCATTTTAGGTCCACACGGCCTGAGGTACGGGCGTGTGTCTCAACCGTGTGTGACACATGGCCATACGACACGGCCGTGTGTCCCCTGTAGGTTTTTAGGGTGTCATTTCGAAAGTTACACGGCCAAGCAACACGCCTTGGCCGTGTGATCCAAGTTAGAGAATTACACGGGAATGGACATAGGCTGAGACACGACCGTGTGTCCCTATTTCGAAAGTCACACGGCTTGAGACACGGGCGTGTGTCTAATCCGTGTGAATCACACGACCTCACCACACGACTGTGTGACCTCTGCAGTCTAAATTTCTTCAACTTTTCTTTAACTTTCTAAATTTTTCTGATTTAGGCCCGAACTGTTTCTATAGTATTTTTAGTGCCTGGAGGGCCTGATTAAGGAACATTATGAATGTATTTGAATGCAATTATTTTATGATTGCATTGATGTATGAATTGAATGATTTACTATTCCATTTGTTCAGTAATACTCTTTAACCCTAGTTTGGCGACAGATACGGGTTGGGGTGTTACAGGAAATTCTTTCACGATGTCAAGCAATATTACTGGGACAAGCCATTTCTATTGAAGTAGTGTGCAGATCAAGTAATTTGGAGATGTATTTCGAATGATGAAATTCAAAGTATCCTGCATCACTGTCATTCTGAATCTTATGGTAGACATTTTGGAAGCATGCAAACTGCTGCAAAGGTTCTTCAATATGGTTTTTATTGGCCCACCATGTTTGAAGATGCTTATTAGTTCTGTCAAAGCTGTGATCACTGTCAAAGAACTGATAACTTATTAAGGAGACACGAAATGCCACTGCAAAATATTTTAGAGGTGGAATTATTTGATGTATGGGGAATTGATTTCATGGGTCCATTTTCACCATTCTAGGGAATTATCTACATCTTGTCGCTATGGATTATGTCTGCAAATGGGTTGAATCTATGACTTTACCTGCAAATGATTCCAAATCAGTTCTGAGATTCCTGCATACAAATATTTTTACCAGATTTGGTACCTCTCGTGCCTTAATTAGTGGTGAAAGTTCACATTTTGATTACAAATTAGTTGCCAATGATCTAACAAATATGGGGTTAAACATAAAATTGCCATGGCATACCACCCACAGAAAAATGGACAAGCTAAAATTTCCAATAGAGAAATCAATCAAATTTTGAAGAAAATTGTCAATCCCAATCGCAAGGATTGGTCAGCAAGGTTGGACGAAGCCTTGTGGGCTTATCGCACAACTTTCAAGACACCATTGAGAATGTCACCTTTCAAGCTTATCTACGGTAAACCATGTCATTTTCTAGTTGAGCTAGAACACAAAGCATTTTAGGCAATCAAGAAACTAAACATGGCCTAAGGTGCTGCTGCAACTCATCACTTACTGAGCTTAATGAGATGTATGAATTTTGAGCTCAAGCTTATGAGAATGTAAGACTGTACAAAGAAAAGATAAAGCAATGGCATGAAAAGAAAATTTTTCCATGACAATTTGTACCTGGACAACAAGTCTTGCTTTTCAATTCCAGACATTAACTATTTCCTGGAAAATTAAAGTCAAGATGGTCTGGACCATTCGAAGTCGAGCATATATACCCTCATCGAGTTGTCGATGGTAAAGATGGAAAACGTGATTCACTTTCAAAGTCAATGGTCAACACCTGAAACATTATTTTGGAGCTCCTATAATGCGCGACAAAAATTTTATTTCTCATCGAAATACTTAATATTGTTCTCTTGCAAAAATTTTCTTCGTTTATTTTATTTTTACTTTTTCTTATTTTTACCCAATAAATTTATTTAACTATTTATTTTCTCTTGTTACAGGTTTCTTTTTGGGCCAAAGTACATACAAATTAAAGCCATTAGCCCAATTCTTTTAATTTCTTGCGCTAAACACATTTTCATTTCCCACTAAATTCCAATTGTTTTGCTTTGTCAGACCATTATTAAGGCCAATTTTATTGTACACATCACAATTTCTTCTCCCCCAAGTTTAACATAGCCAATTCAGTTTCTTCCCACATTTTCATCCCGTTTTGTTTTCTACTTTTATTCTCTGTTTCACTCATAACCGCAATAAAATCTAGCCTTTTTCATTTTCAACCATTGTATATTTCCTTCAATGGCTTCCCAAACAGCTTCTACTTCGACCTTTGCCTCCTCACACACCTTATTCAGTAAACTTGCTAAAGATAAATACGATAAGAATATTTCCAAAAGACCATTTTGAATGGAAAATGGATTCCTTTTTCAAGATGCCCCCTTCATGGGGTATTCAGAGGCCATCTCGTCAGTTGTTGAAAAATATGGATAGGGAATCTTCTATCTCCATCCTGACGATGTCTTCCCAAAGGTAGTGAAAGTGTTTTATGTCCATATTACTTCTCTTGACAATACATTTATATATGTGTGTGGCGCATCAGTTCTATTTGATGAGGAATCCATTAATGCCCAATATGGACTGTCTGAAGGTCCTGACGAGCATGCTGACTTTGTGAAGACAATGTCCCCAGAACGCTTAACGCAACTTCTCACTGATGTTTGTGTGGCAGGTACACAATGGTCAATTTCAAGAAATGACTGTTACACCGTCGATAGAGTCTTATTAAAGCCTCAATGCAAGATTTGGTACATTTCTTAAAAACCCGTCTCATTCGTTCTACACATAATGCTACAACATCAAAGGATCGATTATTGTTTCTCCACTCCATAATGGTGGGCTGAAAGATTAATGTTGGAAACATTATCTTTCGTGAGATTCACTGTTATGCCCAAAAGAATGCTGGCACCTTAAATTTCCCCTCACTGATCATTGCACTTTGTCAAATAGTCAAGGTTCCCCTGTCACCAAATAAAGACCACCTTTCAAACAAAGAGACTATTACTAAGAACATTACACAGAAACTGACTGGAGAGGAAATGCCAAGGCAAACTGGCATATCTCCATCTTTTCCTCCTAGGACTACTTCTGTTGTCCCCTCCACTTCTCACACTAATTTTGAGCAGTGAAAGATTGAAGCTGTAGAGGGTTTGAAATAGTAATTTTTTGTGTTGGAAAAACATCAGAAAATTCTTGTTGTTGACTTTGTCAAAGCTCAAGAAGAGATGGCCATCTTTCGGGAATATGTCCGCCAACACGATATTTCCATTTGTAAATCCCTGCAAAAGAACTTCTCACGCCTAATGCCATCATTTCCTATTTTTCGTAAGGAACTGCTATTGAATCCTTAAGCAAAAGATGAAGAATCTATTATTGCTCCCACACACAACCAAGAACCATAGAGAGATGAAGCTAGGATAGAATCTGTCCACATTAAATCTGATGATGATGGAATGGACACCACTCAAACCACTACACCTGCACCACAATCCAAGGCCCCTATGACTGCCCAAGAACATGCAATTCATCAACTGATTGATGAACGCACAAAGTTAGATACCGACGATGATGAAGAAGAGGTGCCCATCAACCAACTTAAGAGAAAAAGATTTAAGAAGGCTGCTGGTAAAACCATTCAAGCTGATAGTTATGACCAGGATAGGCCACAACATTACAAGTGAGCTGCAAGGAAATCTACACAACCCAAGTAAAGCAACATTCTTCCCATCCAAGCTTTGATTTTGATAATTTTCATTCATTTTAGTTCATATCTGTTAATTGCATTCATGTAGCTTTTATTCATTTAATTATTTCATGTTCATGAATTGAGGATAATGCATCCCTTAGGTTTGGGGGTTTGTTGTGCATATAGACTATATTGTTACTTGTTCATATAGTCCTTTTGCCATAACATTCAATTGCCATTCAACTACCTGATGATGTGAGTATATAGTTATCAATGATATTCAATGAGGATAATAACTTTTCTTTGTAAACTTAGAAAATATTGTGATAGGATAGTTGTTGAAAATGAATTTCTAAAAGTATAATAATTGAAATATAAATGCAATTAGGTTATAGTAGCATTCTTTGAATAAATTTAGGACTTCTTGACTTAAATTCAAGTATAGTAACAATGTATAATTTATGTCATGGTAAAATAATATGAATACTCCAATGTTTGAATCTATTGAATAGGTCAGTAATATTTGTTTGCCCCATTATATTGTTGACCAGAAAAATGAGTTCAGATATGAGTGTTTGTCTAAAAAAAGTATATATTTTAGGAACACTCTACTAAATTTTTAGGCTAAATTGCTAAAAAGGTAGTTGTTTGCTCCATCCATCTTTTACTTTAAAGCTTTTGTTTCATGAGTGATTTATATTCAAATTGTGACATGATATAATACATGGCAGTCTAGTGTATGCTCTATTGAGGTTGCCAAGTATAAAATCATGTGACAATATGAATTCCTTAGAAAATTTTTGTGTTGAAAATTGGATAAATGTAAATAAAAAAGCTGAGTTTAGGAGATAGATAACCTAGGTATATTCAAAAGAAATCTACTATAGTTTTAATTGCTGAAATATTTAGGAATTTTTACCTGTAGGCAACATTTTCTGCACTTCATTTGCTAACCAGGTTTACAAGAACTGTAAGCAATTTTTCTTTGTTTTAGTAGAAGATTGCTGAGAATAGAGGAACACAGTATGCTCATTATGATTTGGTAGTATAATTGGTAACTGATTGTTTTAGCAATTCCTTGCATTCATGCATATTCATACATTATTTGCTTTAGGACAAGCAACAATTCAGGTTTGGGGGTATGGTAACTCTTGAAAAGAGTTATATTTTAAGCCTCTAGTTGGAATTAATTGTTTGTAATTAAGTAAATACATTTTCATTTTTAAGATAATTTTAGATCATTGTATAACAATGCTTGGATTGCGCTATAATGGTCATCATTTATTACTTTAATTACTTGGGGAAGGAAAAGTTATGGTTATGGCTGGACATAGGTGCAAGTAGAAGAAGAGGATGAAGAGGATGCAGAAGAAAAATAAGGGAAGTGAAACATTGTCGTGGCGAATAGTGAGGTTGATTCTCAACACAATTGCCCTGTCAATTCGAGGAAGATGACTCAACACTCTATCTACATCATTCTCAGCCAGCTGAACGTGTACCAGAAAAATCACCCTGAAAAAGAGGAGAAACAAATGTGTGATGAGAGGGACGGTTCTATCGAATAAAAAAATGATAGAAAAGAAGAGAATTTGTGTGAGAAAAAAATTGGTGACAATAATTTCTCTTTATTCGAGAATTTCAGAGAAAAAAAGGGTATTAGCTTAAGAGAGCAGAATATAGATGTGAATAAGGGGGAGAGATAGCTATCCTAGATTCACGTACAATCTAAAGATCAAAGAGAAGCTGGAGTGTGGTAAGAATTCTTGCATTTCTGCCTTTATTTTCCTGATTTTTGTAATTCGAACTTATTTGAGAATGTTGATGAATGATTTTATTTAGATGTTAACTTTTCCACCCATGAACTAAATCTTTTCTAGGTTGGAGTTATTTGGGTAAAAGTTTTATCATTTTTAATGCCCGTTATTTGAGATTGTCTATGTTATTGTTTCATTCGATTTATGCTTATTTAAGTACATGAATGCAAGCTCTAGACATATTTGATTGTGTGTTGTGTTCTTAGATTTATTTTTAATTCTGCAAAGGTTAAATATACTGGATCTCGAATCGTTTGATGCAAGCGAATACTTGACGAAATATTCGTAGCATTCTAAACATAGATGTTGCGAGTTGTACAGAGAAGAGTGTTCATTGTAGTTATTAATCCAGAGTTCTGTAGACATATAGTAACTTAGATTTCTAGCTTAAGATCTAGCTATGAAAAGAGGCAGGTTACAATAGCGACTCTTTAAGCAGTTGATTAGACAATATTTTTCCACGGCATTATTTTGATATGAACATTTCACTTGAATAATTTCAGCCCGATTCATTCAATAACATAAATACTCTTGCTTTTCTCTGTAATTTGCCACAACATTTTATTTGCCATATCAATTCTTTGTTTTTAGCATTTGATTTCATTAATTCATTATACAAACATCTTATTCAACTTGAGAGTATTTCATGCTATTCAATATAGTCAATATGATTATAATAACTTAATTTCTTACCAATTTTCGATCCTTGTGAAGACAATACTTAATTATCACTTTATTACTTGAATGACGTGTACACTTGCACAATTGCATTAGTTATTTACATGCAGCATCTGACCAACTCTTTTTTTCTTTCTGACTTGAGGAGCTCGCGTCATCTTTATTTCTGGCTTAAAAAGCTCATTCAACATGTCCTTCTTCTCTGCTTACCCTTCTTTTTTCTAGAGCATACAGAGCATTGATTAGCTTTGAGAGTGATATGGTTCATAAATCAATTAAGTCTTCCAGTGAGGATATCTTTGAATTGTATCTATCAGGAAGTGTGCTAATCACCTTCTCATTTACTCGACTATCTGCAAACTGGTCCTTAGCAATCTTATCTGGTTCACCACTGTCATGATTCGATCTGAATATTCCTTCACAATCTCAACTTCCTTTCATCTTGAGGTTTTCAAAATCTCGTCTGAAATTTATTATTTGCTGCTGCCTTGTCTTCTATGAACCCTGAAACTCCTCCTTGATCTTATCCCAAGCTTGTTTGGGAGTATTACAAACCATGATTCTTGTAAAGATCACGTCTGAAACACTATTTTTTTGGCAAATTCCTTGTGTTTTTTGGAACATTCCTCACTATGTTGTTTCAGTTGAACGAGTGTGGGATTTGACCTCAACACTAGTGGTTCTATTTTAGCATTTACAACTTCCCAAATCAAAGGCTTGAAGATAGGTTTTCATTTTTACTATCCAGATGTCGTAGTTCTCTCTTGTAAAAACAGGGGGAAGGTGGTGTAAAGTTTGCTGAAGACATTTTTATGAAAACAAATCCTTAAGGATAAGTGGCTCTAGATACCAATTGTTGAATTTTTTTGATGAAGAAATGTTTGAAACAAAAGAAAAAAGAATTAAAAATTTAGAGAAAGATCAATTTGTGATCAACTGTTTCATTAAAAAATTGATTACCCTATTTACAAGAACAAGAAAGCTTAAATAACTTAAAAATAATGATAAAATAATTACAACTTGACTTAGTCTTGCAACTAGATTCAGTTAACTTGCTTTCTTATTGGTTGATTTCAATCTAATCAGCAACCAAAACATCTAATAAAAAATCATCATCGTTTCAGAACAAGTTAGCAAGTTGGCAACTTGCAAGGTAAGTAGTTCGTAGTCTTGGTGAGCTCATGGTTTTGTAGAGCTCGCACATTTGGTGAGCTCACAAATTTGTGTTCTGGGTTTGCTCTTGCATGGATAGTCATTTCGCAACAGAATTCGGGCTTGGATTTGTGATAAACTCGTCTGAAATGCCCGAATATAGCCTTGAATTTTCTGCCTTCTTCGATCCCTTTTGGATTCACCGAAATCTTCTTGGTTTTCAACTATGATGTCCTTCTTAACGATAGCTATCCTCTCACCATTTGGATTCACCAAAATCTTCTTGGAGCATCGCTTACTGAACCGGTGTTTGATTTTTGATGTACCAATTTTTTTTGTTTGTATTTGCAATATCCAAAAAGAAAGAACAGTAGAATAAAAAAGATCTATTTTCTTTAGACTCTCACCTAATATATATATATACACATGCAACCCAATTTTGGAGGGAAAAAAATTGAAAATACCTTAAAGCATTGGATTTGTGTGAATTTTTTTGGTTTTTGCAGGAATTATCTGTCTTTTTGTAGTGTCAATGGTTATTTGTGTGTAGTCATTTTCTTTTAAAGAGACCATGAAAATCTCTTGAGATTTGATTTTTCAAGTTTCCTTACATTGAATGCTTTTTTTCTCGAAAATTCTAGGCTTTCTCCTTAATGCATTTTCTTAACTTTCTTTCATTTTGCAAATTTCTCCCATAGATTTCTATTAAATCTTGATTTTACTTTAAATGGTATCATTATATACATTAAACTAGTGTAAAACAAATGAATTAAAGGAAAATAATTGATTTCCATGGTAATTCCAAGATTCTCTCTTCTCTCCACTTCGTATATGATTTATAGTGAAATTTTCCAAATATTTTATTTTCAGGCATTTGAAAATATGGTTTTACTAATTTCTTTTCTCATTTAAACTTTTAATATTAAAGTCATGGACGCTTTAGTTTGTTAGCAAAAGCAAAGGTCTTGTTTAGATTTGAGACTTATCATGTGTAATTATATATATGGATGTCCAATTTTATCATATGTGATTGTTATGTGTGGATATTTTTAACCTAATTAGTTCAATTTGTTGGATTTTTATCATATGTAATTATTTGATTCTATTTTGTGATTACTCGGATAATTTGTCTTGTAATAATTTAATATTTATATTTATATTTGTAATAAATTTCTCTTTTCTTTTTGCGTTTACATTCCCACATGTTGCAGTTAATGTAGAAATAGACGATTTAATTAAAAGAAGCAACCATACATGATATTTTCTTTGTTTTAAAGAGTGAGGTTGACCAAAAATATAAGAAGGATAAAGTTATCATAAAATAAATATTTATTTCAGAATCTTAGCTTGCCTAAGAAAGGAGTGATATTGAAATAACTGATGAATTATTGAATTTTAACATTGTTGACCAAATGCCGGGTGGAGTAACTGCAATGTTGATGCGGAGAATGCAATGGGATGGGCTGCGATTCTTCGGGATTCAAATGGGGAGGTAGTTCGCTGATGTATGTCTCCCTCTCTTGCAGAAGCTTTGTCGATAAGGGAGGACCTCTCGTGGTTGAAGGCTATGCATATTGATCATATTGGGCTTGAATCGAACTGTTTTACGGTTGTCAATGCTTTAAACGATAATTTAGTATACAACTTGGAACTAGGATTAATGATTTTCGTTTAGTCAAATCTCAGTTTCAATTTTTTAAAGTTGTGAGTATAATGGAAAGCTAATAAAGCGGTTCACATTTTGGTATGGATAACTTTTTGTTATGCTGATTACTTTTCGTGGGATATTTGTGTGGACTGTACCTCAGAGATTCTTCTAAAAGATCGTAACAAACAATAAAAAGAAAGGATTTAGGAATAAGTACATGGGGTGAGTTTACTAGCTCGGTTTAATTGGTCTTTTTCTTTTTAATGTATTAACGTCCTGTTTATATTTTTTATGATTAATGATATCTACTACTACTAAAAAAAACAACTCGATAATGTAAGATTTCAAGAATGTGATTTTAGATTTTAAGATTATCACAGAAAATGTATACTTTCTTAAGGATGTTCAGTCGGTTAACCGACCTTTCAAAATTTTTAACCGTTAACCGAACTGATTTTTTTTAAATTAACCGAACCGAAATTTTTTCGGTTAATTCGGTCGGTTAACCGAATTAACCGAAAATTATATGTTTTTTTTGGTTAAAAATTAACCGAATTAACCAAATTAACCGAATTACCCGAATTAACCGAATTAACCGAATTAACCGAATTACCCAAATTACCCGAATTAACCGAATTGAATCACTACATAATTAAAAACATTACATAAGTCTTGAAATTAACACATAATTGAAAATTTATTTTTATTTATTAAATTATTTGTAATTTTTATGATTGGGTTGGGTTGGATACTTGGGTTTGGATTGGGTTTAGGTGAATAGTGGGCCTATTTATATATTATAATCTTATTTATTAATTTTTTCGGTTAAACGAAAAAATTGATTAACAAACCGATTTGAACCGAATTAACTGTTAACCAAAAAATTAAAAAATAATTAACCGACCCCTGACCGATTAACCGAATTCGGTCGGTTACCCGAATTTTTTCGATTTTACCCGAATTTTGCACACCCCTATACTTTCTCGAGACAAACACCTAAAAGATAAAGCGAATGTTTTCAAAGGTAAGTTAAGTATTTCTGAAACCTCAAGCTCGTAGACTTTACCTATATTTTGTTTGGTCCTTATTTATTTATTTTAGTCAAGTCTACTTTTTTATTTATTTATTTATTTTATTGTGGTTAGAATATTATAATTTTAGTAATAAAAGGGTGAAATTAGTAGGATAAAGCGAGAAAGCATTGTATGAAAAAGGGGTATCTCTTTTTAATAATTTAACAATATTTTAATAATTTTTTCATGTCATTGATACATAATTTTAGTATTTTTAACCTAAACCTGAACCCTAAACTTTAACCCTAAAGTTGGCTTTTGGGTTTAAGGTTCAAGGTTTGGGTTTAGAGTTACGAGTTTTGGGTTTGAGGTTTAGAGCTCGAGTTTGGGGTTCAAGGATTAGGATTCGAGTTCAGAGTTCAAGTTCAGGGATCGTGGTTCAAGGTTTGAGGATTAAATTTAAAAAATTACCAAAATTATGTATTAATCACATGAAAAAAATTACTAAAATCTCATTGAATAATTGAAAAGTGATACATGATGATGTGGCGAACCTGTTTCATACCATACTTTATTAAAGAAGCTCCCTCAAATTGAAGGCAAAAAGTGGAATCTAGTGTCACGGTCCAAAGTGAAAAGCCCATGACCATGGCACAAGCTGCAACACATAGAGGTCTATCAATTAGATAGGGATCTTTTAGCCAACGAGAACTGGCCCGATTCAAAGAACTGTTGGAGAAGCTTGTCAGATTGAAGCCTAGGTGACCTAATGATGAAGATATGACAACATAGGCTTCCTTGGTAAATATGGGAACTAATCTTAGAAGATTGATAGGAATCGTATCTTGTAAAGATTAGATTAGATTTGATATTGTATATCTTGTAAATCCTATGATTTAAGGGATAGGTTAATCTCGTCCGTCGATGTAACTTAATCTAGACCGTAGGTTTTGGGGGAGCTCAACTATAAATAAAAAGCCTCCCCCTCACTTGTAGATAATCCATTGTTTCATTATTCTTTATGAATAAGAGCATATTGAGAGCATTTACTCAAACACCTCTCGTGCATTCTTTTCTTTGGCTTTTTGTTGTTCTTTTGTAGCGTTTTTTGGCATAATTGATTCCGCTATACATATTGGTGCATTGGAGGAATTCTAAAGGAATCCTCACTTGTGGTGGTTAAGTTAACTTAGGCAAGTTTGGAACGAATAAATTGTCAAAGGCCACACGAAACGCGATACAAAATTTCTAGGCTCGTGACAAGTTGTATCCAAGCTATTTGTTGTAAAGGCACCGTTGGGATGTCAAAAGTAGTTGCCGATCAGAATGAGCCAACGGAGACCCATGGGAGGGCCAAAAAAGTAATTTGATCGAAGGACATGTTGTTAGCTTTAGAAAATCGAGTGATTAATCTTGAGGAGTCTGTGGAGGACATGAAAGGGATGCTCGAGTTGGTCGGGGGAGGCACAGATGGGTTTGACTCAATAGAAGAGCAACTTAGAGAATTTGTGTTGCATTCTCTCAATGGTAATGCGAAAAAGATGGATAGAATACTCAACTCCACTATGAAAAGGTTGGCAGAGAGGGATGATACTCTCGAGGATATAGTGTTAGCCATGAAAGAGGAAATCACAAAGCTTAAGGGGGAGCTCACGATTTACAAAGCTGCTTTGAGTAATGGGATGTTGACTTCGAGATCGAAGCAATAAGCAATGGATGTTCCCAAACCGGAGAAGTTCAAGGGTGCAAGGTCCGCAAGGGAAGTGGACAACTTCTTATGGGAAATGAAGTAATACTTCCGAGTAATGAGCATCGAGGATGATGCTATTAAGGTAAACACTGCTTCAATTTATTTTATTGATGTTGCTCTCTTCTGGTGTCGTCGTAGGTCCATGGATGAGAAACGTGGAGGGAATGCAATTGGGACTTGGGAAGAGTTCCATAGAGAGTTGAAGATGCAATTTTACCCACAGTATGCCGAGAAGGAGGCTCGGGCTAAGTTACGTTGTCTTACGTAACAAGGCAATGTTTGGGAGTATGTTCGGGCATTTAGAGAGTTAATGTTGCAAATATTTGACTTGAGTGAGAAAGAAGCATTCTATTGGTTCAAAGATTGGTTAAAGCCGTGGGCAAAACATGAGTTGCATAGGCAAGGAATCATCGAGCTTACTATAGCCATAGTGGAGGCAGAGTCCTTTGTCGAGTTTGGTCCAACGAAAGGCAAGTTCGAGTCGTCTAAGCCCAATGGAAAGGGCAATGGTGAGGGAAACCATAAGAAAGATGAAGAGGAACATAACAATGATGACAACAGTACCGATAACACTAGTGGCGATGGGAAATCACGAGATACAAAGCGGAGATCCAACAACCCAAGGGACAAAAGGAAGGGGATAAATTGCTTCCTTAGTCAAGGACCACACATGACGTGAAAATGTCTAAAAAAATTGATGCTTTTGGTTATAAAAAAGAATGACAAGCCGGAGGAAGTGAAGCCTGGTAAGAAAAAGACATCGATGATTAATTCGATGGTACTCACTCCTGCAAAGAGGAATGGCAAGGAAAGGTTGAAATTTATGGACATCAATATTGTGGGCTAGAAGTGGAGTGCTCTTATTGATACGAGAACATCAGACTTACTTATATAGGAAAAAGTTGAGAGGAAGCTTGGTCTCTCGATTAGAAAATCGAATAAGAAGATCAAGATGATAAATTTCGAGAAGGCCCAACTGTAGGAGTAGCTTAAGACGTGGAGCTACACATCGGTGAATGGAAAGGCAAGGAAGAATTTGAGATAATCTAGTTAGATACTTACGATTTTGTACTTGGCTTAAACTTCCTTGACAGGATTTAGGCGGTTCTATTTCCATGGGCCGATCAAATTCCTATCGTTACTGGTTCGTTATCACAAATCGTTGCACCAATACATCGGGATATGAAGGTTGGGACAAAGGTGTTGTTGTCAATCCAACTAGTCGAGGATGTTTCATATGGAAGGAACTTTGACTCGATAGAACGGAGTGCTACGAAAGCCCCTTCGGATATGTTAGTAGTGCATGAGATCGATATGAGGCCTGGAAAGTCGACTGTGGAGCTGACACCTTTGGTTAATGTGGGTTGTGTATCGAAATTTGAGGGAAAAAAAGCGATGCACACATAGTTGAGACGAGTAAATGCTACAATTAAGGTATATTTGTAACAGCCGTTTTCAGTGAAATCAGAACAGTGGTTTTGGGACCAAAAATTTGAGGTTGAAAAATTTATTTTATTATTATTTTATGGTCTATAGCATGATAGAAATACCGTATGAAAATTTCGTTAAGAAATTTTACCATTTACATGTTCAATTTGATAAAAAGGACTAAAACGCATAAAGTGCAAAACTTGAGTTCTAATAGCTAAAGGTATTAAATAGCTATAGAACATTAATGTGGAGATCTTTATATGGTAATTAGCCCATTAGAATGTTAGTGGATGATAATGGCTTGACAATTTTGTAATTTGAATTAATTTTAAAGGTTAATTAAATAATTAATTAATAAATGATAAGTTAAAATAAAATTAATTTTTCTCTCATCTTTCTCCATCTTCTTTCACCGATTTTCAAGAGGAAAAGAATCCATTTTCATCATTAAAATTTGGCCATCTTTAATCCTTCAATTAGGTATGCATTTTTGTCCCATTTTTAAATATTTCTATGTCTTCAGGATCGTTATAGCTTAATCCAGCTAATCTGGGGACTAATTTATGAAACTGTTAAAGTATTAGGGTTTTTACATTAATGAGTATGCTTGAGTTTTAAATTTTGATGAAAGAAAATGAATGGTTGTTGTTAGATAAACAACTTTTGTAAAGAAATTTTTAGTAAAATTGTCAAATAGGGATTAAATTGGAAAATAGAAAATATTATGTGTTAAAATTGTGAATTTATGAAATAATGGGCTGCCATTAATATGTATAAAAATCGGCTAGGCTTGGGTAATGATTAAATTGCCTTAATTTCATTTTTCGAGCCTAGGGACTAAATTGCAAATGAATTAAAAGTATAAGGCCAAAATGGTAATTTTTCCAAAATTACATGTTGGACTAAATTGAATGTGAATTATATTGAATTGGGTTAAATTCATTCGCATAGGTCCTGTTAGGCCTCGTACGGAGCTAGATCGAGGCAAAGAGAAAATCTCGGATTAGTTGCCTCCGTATCTACGTACACTCGTCGAGGTAAGTTCGTGTAATTAAATTGTATAAATATATGTTTTAAATTGAATGATATGTTTGTAAATTTTGTAATTTCCATGAATGAATACCGGTCGCATATTTGACAACGTACAAAGACTACTAAGCCCCGTTTGAACCTTAGGAATTCGTAGGATACAAATGACATGTCATTAGGGTTACCGATTTTAGCTCATATGAGCTTACCGATACTCAGATCGCATGAGCTTATCGTTATTTAGCTCAGAGGAGCTTACCGTTTACAGCTCGTAAGAGCATACCGATTCAGAGCTCGTATGAGCATACATGTACAAGAATTGATGGATTACAGTTTAGTACACCTTGTGTGTACTATCTACATATCCAATGATATTCTAAATGGTTCAATGCACACAATTATGTTACGAGATTATATGAGTTCGCTATGAACTATTACAGGTATTTACATGAAATACAAGAAAGTGATGTTACATGATTCATTGATATATGAAATGAATAATTCATGTATATGAAATGTGATTACTTGTTGAATTCATCCATGTGTATTGGATTTCATATATGATTTACATGGCTAATATGTTGATGAACATGTGTTTAGGCTTTTGGCTAAATTGGATGGGATATGCTATGTTAGCTTACCTTAATAGTGATTTAAAATGGTAAGTTAAATTTTAAGTTATATGAACTTACTAAGCTTAAATGCTTACTCTGTGTTATTTTCTGTGTTTTATAGTGATTCGAAAGCTCATTTAGATTGGAAGCTTGTCGGAGCTATATCACACTATCCATCGGCTCTTTTGGTACTTTTAGTTGGTTACATATTGGTTCTAATGGCATGTATAAGTTATTTTGGCTAATTTGGCCTATGTGTGATGTTGTGGTTGTGACCATATGCTTTGGCTTGTGTTTTGGTATATTTTGCTACGTGCATATATAAATGGACTTATTATATTTGGTGTGTGGCTTGATTTATGATAGAATGATGAAAGTTAAATGTTACCTAAATTTGCATTTTTTACATGTGTTTGTGATGTAAAGAATTGGCGATGAATTGGTACCTTGATATGTAAGTGTATGTATATGCCTAAATATGTTAGTATTTGAAATGCATTTTGGTATCAAATGGTATGTTTTGGTAGATAAATGAATTGGTATGAAAGGATGCAAATTAGCTTGGTAAATTGATGGTTTATTTGGTTAAATTATATATATGAAAATACATGTTTGAATATTGTCATTTGAGGTGCCTAAGAGCATATTGGTTGTATGTGAAATATTACATGTTTAAGACTTGATTTTGGCATGTTTTGGATGTCTTGTTATGGCTTGTTGATGTGCATAATATTGAGTTTAGGTTGGTGCCAAATTGGGTGAGAAATGTGACTTGGAAAATGATCTATTTTCATCCACAAAGGCAGAGACACGGACGTGTGTCCCCTGTAGCTTTTTAAAGGTACAAGTCAGTATGCTCACATGGCTCAGCACACGGGCGTCTGGCTTGGCCATGTGACCCAAATTAGTGAGTTACACGGGCACAGACATAGGCTGGGACATGGCCGTGTGTCCCTATTTCGAATGTCCACACGGCCTAAGACACGGGCGTGTCTCTTGGCCGTGTGAGTCACATGGCTTAAGACATGGGTGCGTCTCTTGGCCGCATGAGTCACATGGCCTGGTCACACGACGGTGTGGCCCCTACAGCTTTGAAATTTTTAAATGTTTCTGAAATATTTTTTGAGTTTCCAACTTTGTCCCGATTTGTTTTTAATGTGTAATTTAAGCCACGAGAGCTTGTATAAGGGACAGTATGTCCGACTTCGATTGGTTTCTAACATGAATATTTTATGATATGAAATGTTTGAAATTCTTTCTGTTTGGTTTGTAAACTTCGATGATGGATACGGGTTAGGGGTGCTACAATATTGCGAACACTTTGGTAGTGTTTTGAATTTTGACTTCATGGCTTGGAAAGATCATAGGGACCCTTTCAAAGTTCTTAAGCAAGGGAAGTTGAGGGATTGTTGGTGATTTGAAGCCAAAATGTGAGAATCAAGAGGATTACAATCGGAGAAAGTTAAAATTGGGGCAAGTTAGAGTGGAGACTTCTTGCTAACGAGATGTAGCAACAAGTGCAACGGTTCCAGTTAAGTGGCGATGGAAGCCGAGGTGAAGGTTCGAAAAGAAGGACTGACCCGATAACAAGACTAGTCGAGAAGGAACCAAGGCGATGAGAGAGTTTAAAGGCGAATCAAGTCGTGTCATTCCGAACGCAAAACGAGGGCATTGCGAGAATAGGTGGGGGAGAATGTCACGGGCCAAAGTGCAAAACCTATGACCATAGTGCAAGATGCACCTCATGGAGGTTTATCGATTAGATAGGGATCTTTTAGCCCATGAGAACTGGCTTGATTCAAAGAACTATTGGAGAAGCTTTTTAGACTGAAGCCTGGGTGGCCGAATGATGAAGATATGGCAATATAGGATACCTTGGTAAATATGGGAACTAATCTTAGAAGATTTATAGGAATCATATCTTGTAAAGATTAGATTGGATTTGATGTTATATATATATATATATTATAAATCCCATGATTTAAGGGATAGGCTAATCTCGTCTGTCAATGTAACTTTATCTAGACCGTAGGTTTTGGGGGAGCTCAACTATAAATAGAGAGCTTCCCCCTCACTCGTAGATCATCCATTGTTTCATTATTCTTTATGAATAAGAGCATATTGAGAGCATTTACTCAAACACCTCTCGTGCATTCTTTTCTATGGCTTTTTGTTGTTCTTTTGTAGCTTCTTTTGGCATAATTGCTTCTGCTATACAAATTGGTGCATTGGAGGAATTCTAATAGAATCTTCACTTGTGGTGGTTAGGCTGACTTAGGCTAGTTTGTAACGAACGAATCGCCTAAAGATGTACGAAATGCGTGACAAAAGTTCTAGATCTATGACACTAGGCTTTGCATACCATTTATGCTTTCTACTTAGACTTTCCAATGTCTCCCTTTCCCTGAGTACTCAAAGATCCCTCTTTTTCTTCTCTTTCTTCTTTAAGTCCTTACTTCCTTAAGCATCATAAGAAGGATAGTTGAACTACTTTTTAGTTCATTTTCTTCATCATGGGTTGTCTTTATTATTTGCTAGTTGACTCTCTCGCATAAAATAAAGTTCCCTGTCTTGTTTGTCACTGTTGTAATGAAGTATCCCAATCACATCTTGAAATAGTTTTTCTCCTGAAAAATACGTCGTTTTGAAGATGCTTTTAGAACCTAACACAGGGTTTTTGAAGAAGAACACAACAACAAAGATAGCTTCAAGGTTGTTTTAGTTGCACAACATTCTCAAAGACCTTTTTGGAGATGCTTCTCCTTCGAGGAAATATTTGTTGCCACCAATGCTTCTATCTCAGGTTTATTAAATTGCTTTACTTTTTTTAGGGGGGAGGCATTCAAACGTTTATTTATTTGTCAGTGATAATGATTTTCATTTGGTTATGTGGATAAACAGAGAATTTGGTAGGGAAATGAGGGTATGCAGAGGTATACAAATGAGTATTAAAAGATGGGGAAGAGATTACAATGAAGAGTCTGACAAAAGCTCTGATTGATGAAAGGAAAGAAAAGGTTTTTGATAGAAATTAGAACTATTGGTCATGTCTGCCACCCAAATGTAATGACACTTTTAGGTTGTTTCATTGACAATGGGTTTTATCTCATATTTCAGTTCTCTTCTAAAGGCTCTATTGCTTCTCTTCTTCATGGTACAAAATGTAAAATTTTGATTTACTTTTCCCCCATCACAGTCGACTATTTATTTATGGATTTTTTTTGTCTTTTGAATGTTTTGGAATGCCTTCTCTTCATAGAATTTTTGTGACTACAAATGTGAATTTGCCTCTATTAGACTAGAAAATAAGGTATAAGATTGCAGTTAAGACTGCAAAAGGACTTCATTACTTGCATAAATGGCGTAAAAGAAGGATAATCCACCGTAACATTAAGTCTTCAAATATTCTATTGACTGCAGATTTTGAACATCAAGTATCCATATCAAATTTGCTCTGTTTTGACTTTCATTGATCATGCTAATATTTAGTTCTTACAGTATTTTGAGTTTGATGATAACCTCTTCTCTTTCTCTTCAAATTTATGTGTAGATATCTAATTTTGGACTAGCAAAATGGATTCCTTCTCAGTGGACACACCAGTCTATTGCTCCGATTGAAGGCACATTTGGGTACTAATAATATATATATGTATGTTCTATATAACATTTATTTTCTTCTCTTTTACTAAGAAAACAAAAATTAAGTTGCTACAAGGGTTTTAATGGGAGTGCTAGATGTGATGTAGAAATTTAGCTCCCGAGTACTTTATGCATGGAATTGTGGACGAGAAGACATATGTGTTTGCATTTTGAGTTTTCTTGTTAGAGATTATATCAGGGAGGAAACCAGTTAATGCCTCTCGCCAAAGCTTGCACTACTGTGTAATGCATTCCCTTGAAATACAAATATCATCTTCGTTATATGTTACTTATTTCATTGCATGACATGTTACTTGTTACCTTCTCAACTCAACAGGCAAAACCAATCTTGAATGGTGAGGAGATTTACAAACTAGTAGATCCAAGGCTACGAGGTTCCTTCGACCTTTCATAGCTAAAAATACTTGCATTTGCAGCATCTCTCTGCATTTGAGCATCTTCGGCATGGCGTCCTACTATGAATGAGGTACCATTTCTACTTTCTAGATCTCTATTATTAATCAATAAGAATTTGTCACCTACACATATTCATTAATGAATCAGTATTTTCTATTTATTGTTAGAAAATAGGCTACTGTAAAACAAATCTGTTAGCACTGACTGGAAAATAAATAAAGAATTAAGAAATCACAAATTTTTGCGTTGTGGTAAACCCACTGCCATGGAAATGAATTTGCCCTGATTAGTGTAATTGCATAGTGAATGTCGTACCCCAAGGTTAACACAGTGCTTCAATATTCGTACACCCAAATAAGGAAGATGGAACTCGATTAGTGTTGTTCTCCTTAAGGAAATCACAGTAGGATCAATTCCCAGGAAAGTTTGGGAGGGTCATAGTTGGTCTCACTTAAAACACAAACACCTAGACAAAAATTTTCTCTAAAGTGATTTAGAGAAAAAAATGACAAAATTTATAAGAAAATTGAAAAGTAAGGAAGATGAGGAAAGTGCTTTCAGATAGTGTTGTTTTCTTTTCTATTTTTGAAAATGAGGAAATCAGTCCTCTATTTATACTAGAAATGGAAGGGTAAAATGATAAATAGGTAGGGCAAAAGAATAAAAAACATAAGGCAATTTTGAAACTAGCCCACCATTTTCACGCCCAATAACCAAATAATATTACTATTTCAAATTTTTCGTAACAGTAAAAAAGGAAAAATAATAAAATTATGGAAAAATAATAAAACTTTTATCAAAAAAGATATAATGTTAACATGGAAACGGACCAGGCGAGCGGTGACGACGCGCGTGTGTGATAGGCTTATAACCCAATTACTCAATGAGAACAAGAAGTAAAACTATATTAAAGCCCTTTTAATAGCTTCTACTTAACCAATGTGGGATATACCCACTAACAACAATCCTTTACATTACCAACAATCCCCCATTAATGCAAAGTAATTTGAATGTTTTTTTTGTAAACACGAGGAAAAGTAGAGAGTTTTTTTATCCAGTTAAAAAGTGAGAAGAGCAATAATGAAATTAAATGCTTAAACACTAGTATCTTGTGGGTTTGAATTAGTACATAGTGAAATAAGTAACTCTTCTCTTTAACAAGTGAACGAATATTGAACTTGTTAAGATAGGAGTTAGCTTATGACACACAAATAATCTCAAATCCATTTGATGTTTTGCAATAACTCGACAAGTTTTAGCCAATGCACCTTAGGATGTTAGTAAGTGCTCTAGAAAAATTGCCCAAAATATTTTTCATAGAAGGTGTTAGTCCTTCACACTTACGTAGGTGATTTCATCAAGTCTATCTCAATATAGACCACTTGAATCAGGGCTAAGAATCATTAAGAGTTTTTATTAAGGTCATCATCTCAAATTTAAGTTCGGTGAATTTATCAAATCCATCTCAATAGGACCACCCAAACTCTAGGATATGAACTCTCTAAGAGTAATAAAATCAACCTTTCGAGTAAGTGAATTCATCAAGTCCGTCTCAATAGGACCACCACACTTGAATTATCACACCAAATAGTAGTTTTGTCGACTAGGTTTAGATGAAGTTCATTTAACAAGGACTTAAGCCATGTAATGTTTGTTGCAGCAATTGTTATACCTTGGTATTCTGCTTCAGCTGTCGAACGAGATACAACTTATTGTTTCTTGGAACACCAGGAAACCAAATTCCCACCAAGATAGACACAGTATCCAGTGGTTGGTCGACAGTCGTCAAAATCTAGACCCTAATTTGCATCAGCATACCTAACTTGTAACAGCTCATTTTTCAATGGTGTCGGAAACAGTGGTTTTGGGGCCACGAATTCGACGAGTAAGTTCATAAATATTTTTTACGAATATTTATGATTTCAATTATGGTTTTAAAAAGGTTTTTGATATGGTAATTTATGTTATATGAGTGATTAATTAAGTTTAAGTGGTAAGACTATAAAGTCGAGTGGTTTTAGAAAATGAGGTATCGGGACCTCATTTCTATAAAATGAGCTGTAAATATTTTTATAAATATTTATGGAGTGCTATTAAGGCTGAATTAAAGTTTCGTTAAGAAATTTTGACGTTTGTATGCTTTATTAAGTAAAAGGACTAATTTATAAAAGATGTAAAACCTAGTTGCTATTTAATTTTAATGATTTAATAGATTACTTAGTGGAATTAGGTGGACTTATATGACAATTAGACCATGATGAATTATTATGGTCGGACAATGCTTGTTATTATGATAAGTATGTGTTATTTTTTTATTAATTAAAATAATAATGTAATAAAAACATAAACTAAGTAAAACAAAAAGAAAGAACAACATTTTATGCTTACCATCTTCTCCAAAACACTAAAACACCATGGCAAGAAGAACTAAGGTTGGGCCATGCTTCAATTCATGCACGGTAAGCCATTTTTCATCCGTTTCTTTTAATTTTTTTTATGTTTTTGAGATTGTTGCAATTAGGTCAACTAGCCCGTAACTTCGTTTTTGAAACTGTTAAAGATTTTGAATGTTGCCATTAATGAATCTTTATGATTTTAGATGTTAAATGATGAAATTGGGGGTATTAGTTGTGATTTATAAATATTTTGTTAAATGATTTTGATGAATTTAACGATTAGGGATTAAATTGTTGAAATAGTAAAAATACAAGGACTTGGTGTGAAATTATTTCACAAATGGGATGTATTGGATGCCATGAATATTTTGTTGGCATGGGTTTTCATTAAAATTGGTTAATTTGCATGTTTTAGGCTCATGGACTAAATTGAATAAAAGTAAATTGTTAGAGGCAATTTTGTAAAAATTAAAATGACTAAATTGTATAAAATAAATTGTTTTACTATCTAAATTAATGAATTGAATGAAATTCTTAATTTAGATCAAGAATGAGTGGAAAAGCGAGGAGAAGAGAAAATTACCAAATTGCCCTTTTACTTAGTTATTTCGTAATTTAGCAAGGTAAGTTCGTAGGAATAGAATTGTACATACCTATATATATAAATAATTTTATTGCTGATTTATGAATGTATAACTTATATATGATGTTTAAAATGTTAACTTATATATGATGTTTAAAATGTGAGTTGGAACTAAAAATATTATTAAGGTGAGAAAGGATTTATTAGAAATTTATTGAATATTTATGAAATATGAGAAATGCGATTTTAGAATGATTATGAATTGTTACAGATTGTGTATCGAGAAATATGAAAGTCATTAATAGATGATGTTAATCTTTGTGATGATACATTGATAGTATGAATATATGTATTTATATTATATCATGTGTACGAAAACAATGAAATGCCCTTTAATGATAAATATGTTTAAAGGAAATGTATTACATGAAATGCCCGGTTGAATGTAGTAATCACTATGATATGATTGGCATGCCAATAGGGTTAGAATGTGTGCTTGTACGGGATTTGCACTTCGGTGCCCATGTTTACACTTCGGTGTCCCTATTCGCACTATGGTGCCCCTGTTATGCAACTATGATGCCTTTGGTGTGGTGTAGTTACCTGAGTATCCAAGTCAAGTTACTAGTTGGTCGGGCTAAATGTGAATGAAATTTACAAAATTATTTTAATGTTAATGGCTAATTTATAGTCAAGATATTAGTAAATGTTGAATGTTAAATGTTCAATAAATTACTTGATCATATGTGAGTATCGTTATATTAATGATTATTCAGTTAAAAATATATGTTCATATACATATATGAATGAGTTTGGGTTGAATTATTATAGTACAGGAAGCCAACGGCGAATCGTTTTCAATACTAAGCCTATAAGTGCTTTTTAAATGTATAACATGTATGATTAATTTATTCATTTAGCTTTAATCTTGTTTAGTGAAAGTAAGTGATTCCAGGATGACATGTTTATAGGAAAGTTTGAGTCAAATGATGAATTACAGAATGATTATTAGTTAATTGTGAAAGAGTTATGTTTAAGTGCACTAGCTTGTGGTTATGGTTGATGTTTATGCTTATGTCTTGTGAGTTATGCAAATGAAACGGGTGAGAATAGATATTGAAATGATATGTGATGAAATATGATTAAATAAAAAGGATTGTCGAGTTAAATGACTTACTTGTAAGGAAGGAATTTACTTTTGTTATGAATAGATACACTGATTCGTGAATTGATAATGTAATTAAGCTTATGCTAAGTAAATGGAATGTTATGTTTAAAGTTTATACGAGCTTACTAAGCATTCATTGCTTATGTGGTTGTCTTTCTCTTACTTTATAGGTTATCAGAAGCTTAATCGGTTCGGAAGCTAGTCAGAGATCTATCACACTATCCAGCGATAATATAGGTAGATTTTGAAGTTTTAGTCAAGGTTATAATGGCATGTATGGGTGGACTTGTGATGAATGATCTAATTGTTATGATATGTATAATTAGTATTATGGTTGATGTTCTTATGGTATATTGATGCCTTGTTGGTTGATATTAATATGTTTAAAGTGATGCATGTTTGGAATGACCATATTTGGTATGTTTTTAATGAGGCCAAGTTGAATTATGCTTTGAGGTAGATATGAGCTATTTGAAATGGTATAAATGTGTTCTAATATGGTGAGTTTATGTTGAAATGGTATAGGTCAATTTATGATGAGTTTTGAGATGCAAAATTAATTAGGTGTTGATGAATGAAATGTGTTAAGTACATGTATATGTTTAGGTAAATTGTATGTTTGCATTTGAGGTGTCTATATGGCATATTGGTTGAATGGAAATTTGGTCATTTGAAATTGGTCATTTTATGCATGTTTGAACATGTTTTGATGTTTTGGTCATATGCAGAAATGATACTTAGGTGTATGTTTGAGGTGGGTGAAGGAAATGACTTGATTTTGGCCAATTTCTTGTCTACACGGCCTAAGACACGGGTGTGTGTCTCAGTCGTGTGTGACGCACAGTCAGGTGACACGGTCGTGTGTCCCCTGTAGGTTTTAAAGGTTGCTTTTCAAAAGTTACACGGCCTGGCACATGGGCGTGTGGCTTGGCCGTGTGACCCAACTCAGAGAGTTACATAGGCATGGACACGGGCTGAGACACGGCCATGTGTCCCTACTTCGATTGTTACATGGCCTGAGACACGGACGTGTGACCCCTATAGTTTTAATTTTTCTAGCTTTTTCCTAAAAGTTCCAAATGTTTTCGGTTTAGCCCCGAATCATTACTAAAATGTTTCTAAGGCCTCGAAGGCTCATTTAAGGGATGAAATGTATGTATATGATTGAATTATGATGTGCCTAATGAGTTGTTTGGAAATGAATATTTTTATGTAACAATTTTATTGCAATGCTTCCTAAACCTTTATCGGCGACAGATACAGGTTAGAGGTGTTACACAACTAGTGACAATCTTTTAGATGGTTGAATCTGTAACCCATAATCAATAGTATCACATAGGTAGCGTAAAATGCGCTTGATGGAAACAAAATGAACATCATTGGGGGCGTGCATAAACTGACATATGTTATTAACAGCATAGGCAATGTCAGGTCTAGTAAAAGCCATGTATTGTAACGCTCCAACAATGCTACTATGCTCATGTGGATTGGAAAGAGGGGTACCCACGTGTTTGGACAACAGAAAAGAACTAACCATGGGTATAGGTACTCCTTTAGCTTTGCCCATATGACATCGTTCCAATAAATTAAGAATATACTTACATTGACAAAGATGAAGTCCACCATATATACTTACAAAGTGAAGAAACCCCATATCCTTGAGGGAAAACTCAATGTGGAGTTAGTTAACAAAAACATCAATCTCTGTACTTGAGTAATTGGTAATAATGATGTCGTCCACATAACTAACACATATATATGAAACACATTGGTAATGCGAACAAATAAGGAGGCATTAGATTTGGAAAGCTCAAAACCAATGAAAACAAGAAAGGCCTTCAATTTATCAAACTAGAGGCTTGGAGCTTCTCGCAGACCATACAAGGCTTTATTCAATTGACATACACAAGGTTGCCCGTTTTCATCTGTCCTGACATAACTGGGAGGCTGCTGCATGTACACTTCCTCAATCAAATCACCATTAAGAAAAACATTGTTAACATCTACCTGTTGCATCAATCAATATTTAGTTATAGCAATAGAAAGAATAGTTCAAATTATAGCAGGTTTGACCACTAGACTGAATGTTTCATTAAAATCACACCTAGGAACTTGAGAGCATTCTTTTCCAACCAATCTCCCTTTCCAACGAGCCACTGTACCATCAGGATTTCATTTTAAGAAAAAATAAACTGGAGAAAAACCAAAGAGGAGTCAAAAACCTAGGATGTATTAAAAAAGAGAAAAATGAAATTAACAGAAAGTCAAAATGAAGAGTAAAAGAGACGTATTTTTACAAACAAAGAAAAACATATGACCCAAGCAAGAAACTTACAAAGTAGCGAAAAAAGGAATTGAAATAGCCAACCACACCAAACCACGACCAAGGCGCCACGGAGCGACAAACTCATCTTTATACACTCCTCTACGTTTGAACATGTTTTATACACTTACTATAGCATAGTCCCAAATCACACCAAGTTATAAAACATACCTCATATGCATATTCAACTACTATTTTACCTTTCATCATTCAACCACAAATCATTCTACACATCAACATTATAAGGCAAATTATGCACATACCAAAATACCAAAACACAAGCCAAATAAGTGACTAATCTCAACAAAACACATATAGGCCAACATTAGCCAAAATAACCTATACATGTCATTACAACCTTAACCAAGACATCAAAATCTACTGATATAATCTCTGGATAGTGTGATAGGTCTTCGACGAGCTTCCAACTCGATCGAGCTTTCGATAATCTAAAAAGTAAGAAAAAAAAACTACGTAAGCAATGAATGCTTAGTAAACTCGTATAAACTTTAATCATATCTATCCATTTCAAATATGAAAGCATCACATATACCTATCATCCCTAACACAGTAGGATTTTATAAAACTTTAAGTCTCTTTCAATTTTCTTCCTTTCATTTGCATTTCATTATTTTCCATTACATTTACTTTCTTATCTTAAATAACATCATCAATTCAACTCATCATTCCCTTTTTCATCACTTTCCATTTCAAGTATGAACTTACTATTTCATTACCTTTCCACACTCATTTCATATGCATAATACACAAGACATAAGCATATCATCAGCCATAGCCACAAGCTAGTGCATTTAAACATAGCTCTTTTAGAATTAATCACATGATAAACCATTTCGTAAGAAATTACATAATTTAAACCTTACCACTATTTCATAAACACAAGCATGTTTCCATTTGGACACTTACCATTACAATACATAACCTATAAATTAACATGGCATGATCCAACCAAAGCTTGGCCAAAACCTAATCCTTCACACCACACATATTAGTATACATTATACAAATCATAAGCACATTAGCATGAATAACCATTTAATCTTAACATGTATCACTTAAATCTATTACTTATCTTAAATTTTCTGCACCCTACTAATAATCATTCATACTTTCAAACATATGGCTAAGCATATTTCAAACACCATCAACTCATACCTTTTCAGGCTCTCATAGTATCACTTATTGAAGCATTTGTTGAACCTCCCCTTTTTCATACTCGTTGAACCACTAGAATAATATCGGATACACGGGAATCTCGCACACTAAGTGCTAACATGCGGTCGAAGCCACTACTATCACATATCTCATATCAGTGCTTCTCTCGAGCCATATATGGGTTTGCTCACACAAGCTGTCAATCAGGACGTAGCTACATGGTGCTGCTCACAAAAGCTGTCAAGTAACCGCAACACATGCTGGAAACTCAGCCACCAGTCGGACGTACAAACCAACACCCGAAACACAGTAACCCCTAATAGAGGTGCTCTGAAATATGGGAGGGTTTGGGTAAAAATATAGGCCCGAAATATGGGCTTGGGTAAAAAGAGGCTGTTTAGAAAGCAGGCCTGCCTCGAGCACCACTTTTTTGGCTGGGCCCGGCCCGCCCGATATAATAAATATATTTATTTTTAAATTTTCTTAATTTTAAAATATTTTTAAAATAATTTTTTAATTTTAAAATATTTTAAAAATACTTTTAAATTTCTTTTAATTTTAAAATATTTTTAAAATACTTTTTAATTTTAAAATAAATTTTTGGTATTTATTAAAAATGGACCTGGTTGGTGGGCAGGCTTATGATTTTTTCGGCCAGCCTGGTAAAATTTCAGCCCATATTTGGTACAAGGCTGAGCCAAAATTTTTATGAGCCTACCGAACCGCCCTACCGCCCATGAGCACCTCTAACCCCTAATGACATATCATTTGTATCCTATATATTCCTAAGGTTCAAAGGGGACTCGCTAGTCGTTGTGCGTCGTTGAATTTTCCTCGTTTCATTATAAGCTAAATTTTATAATAACATATATATATCGATTCATTTTCAATAAAATTCATATAATAACATTCAATTAATCAACAATATACATAGTATAGTTCATACAAACTTACTTGGCTAAATTGTAGAAATACCAAAGTTTAAGGGCATTTTGGTAATTTTCCATTTTCCTCGATTTTCCATCCGATCTTGATCTAAATTAATAATTTCATTCAATATATTAATTTAGACAATAATATAATTCATTTCATGTAATTTGGTCATTTTGAAATTTTACAAAATTACCCTAAAGTTTTACTTTTATTCAATTTAGTCCCGAGCCCAAAACATGCAAATTAACCATTTTAATACAAATCCAAGCTAGCCAAATTTTCATGATAATCAAAACATCCCATTTATGTGACAATTTTACAATAAATTCTTGTACTTTTATTAATTTAACAAATTAGTCCCTAATCGAAAAATTCATCAAAATCACTTAACAAAATACTTTTAAATATCAATCAACATTCCAAATTCATCATCTAACATAAAAAATCACAAGATTCATCAATGGAAACATTCAAAACCTTTAACAGTTTCAGAATTGAAGGTATGGGCTAGCTGGGCCTAGTTGTAACAATCTCAAAAACATAAAAATTATTAAAAACGGGTAAGAATTACTCACCATGCAAAAATTTGAAATTGACCAAAACCTAGCTTACATCCATGGAAGAATTCAGTTGTAAAATGGGGAAGAAGATGACAACCATTCATATTTTACTTATGTTTTAATTTTAATTTAATTAATTTTCAAATTACCATTTTACCCTTGGTTAATAAATAAATAAAACACCAAAGTCATGTCCATATTTGTCCACTAACCTCTTGAATGGTCTAATTACCATTTAAGTCCCTTTTTCTTTATTCAATTAACCATTTAATCACTCAAATCAAATAGCGAGTATATTTTACATCTTTTACAATTTAGTCCTTTTTAATTAATTAACCATTGAAACGTTAAAATTTTTCAACGAAAATTTAATAACACCTTAATAACACTCCGTAAATATTTATAAAAATATTTTGGCATGGTTTATAAGATCGAGGTCCCGATACCTCATTTTCTAAAACCACTTGACCTTAGTGTCTTACCACTTGAACTTAATAAATCGCTTATAAAACAAAAATCACTATATTAAAAACCTTTTCAAAGTCACAATTAACTCATAAATATTAAATATAATATTTATGAACTTACTCGTCGCTTATAACTCTTTCCGACACCACTAAAAGACGGGTTGTTACAAGAGATGCCGAAACATGAGTAGGCTCGGATGAAGGAGCCTCCAAAAGGACTAAAAAAGTAACAACTGGGACAAAGGGTATTTTGTGCAGTGGACGAGAACTAAGAATTGGAAGAAAGGTGGTAACACGATTCAATTCAGGAGGCACAGACGAAGTACTAGAGGAAGGTGTAAACAAGAATCGATCCTCATCGAACACCATATGATGAGAAATAAACACCCGACCATCCAGAGCAAGACATTGGTAACCTTTGTGGTGGGAATTATATCCAAGAAAGGTGCAAGGTTGTGACCAAAACTCTAACTTATACTGATTGAATGGGCAGAGATATAGATAACAACAAAACCCAAAAACCTGAAGATGATCATAACCTAAAGGAGTGCCATGAAGAACAAAAAACAGAGACCTATTTTTAGGAACCGGAGTGGGTAACCAATTTATCAAATGAACAGCACACGAAAAGGCATACCCCCAGTACTTCATGTGTAAATGTGCTTGAGCAAGTAATATAAGCCCAACTTCCACCATATGACGGTGCTTTGTTTCAGCAATCCCATTTTGCTCGAATGTGTTTGGACATGTAACTCGATGAATGATGCCATGCTGAGTCAAAAAAGAAGTAAACAAATGAAACTCACCACCCAGTCACTCTAAAACTGTTTAATGTCTCTATCAAACTGTACTTTGACCAATTTCTAAAATTTCATAAAACAATCAATAGCTTAAAATTTATTTTGAATGAGATACAACCAAGTAAAACAATTATGAGCATCCACAAATGAAACATAATACCAACTGGACCCGGAGTCAACAGAAGTTGGTCCCCATAGATCAGAAATAACAAGATCAAACAAATGGTGATAAACTGAGGTAGAAGTTGAAAACGAAAGATTATATGACTTCCCTTGTTGACACGCAGAACTTACATGCTGCATTTTATTAGTATCAATAGAAATATTACAAGAATTTAAAACCAAATTTTGAACAATAAAAATCGGATGCCCAAGTCAGCGATGCCATAATTCAAACGAATTACATTTATTAGACAAACAAGAATTAGTGCCTAACTCGGTGTTGTGTAAGGAGAAATCAGAAATACGAATGGAACCCAAATGACCAGAGGAAGACACTAGAGAAAACCAATATAGGCCTTTATGTGTACGGCCTCGAAGTAGAATTTCCTTTGTCTGAATATCCTTTACAAGACAATGAAAATGATGAAACTCAAAAAACACATTATTATTATCCCAAGAAAATTGAGAAACTGATAGCAAATTTTTGCAAATAGTATGTACATGTCACACATTTTTTAAATGTAAAAGTTTCCCAAAAGTAGATATAGCACTACGGCTTAATCGAGTAATAGAAGCACATGTACCATCACCCATAAGTAGATGCGTTTTACCTTAATACTCTCTTGAATCATGCAATATGAAAGCCTCATGAAAGACATGATTTGTAGCACCAGAGTCGGGATAACACGTAGATGTGTTTGAAGAAGCAATTGACATTGAGGCTAATGGGCTAGATAAAGCAATAGTCAGCCCAAAAGGAGTTAGTTGACATTTTAATTTATTAGAGAGGCTGAGCAATCAAATGAAATTAGTCTGATTCACTGCAGCTCACAAGTTCAGTTAGTTGACATTTTAACAAAGCCTCTTAGCACAATAAGGTTCATAAACTTGAGAAACTCAATTGGTGTTTGTTGCCTACAGTCCAAAGAGGAGTGTTGAGCATTGGCCTGCAATGCAACAAATAACCAGCAATGAGAGCAGCAGCACCGCCCACATACCAGTATGAAGATTGAACAAGAAGCAGTTTGTTTATTTTGTTTGATTTTGTTCTTTTGTAATGTGATCAAGTTGGTATGTAACTTGATATCTAAAGTTAGTAAATTTTAGATTTGAAACTGATGGATGTAATAGCTAACTTGTTCGGCTTTCCTTTTGTATTACTTAAGTTAGCAACTTGCCATATCAGTGGAGCAGTTACAAGTTTAGGTAACTGTCCAATTTGTTTGTAACTTCAATATATTTTCAAATTGTAAATGAAATCATGTCTTCTTCTTTCAGTTACAATTTTTGCTCATTGTTTTTTTTCTCTTGCTTTCGCTTGTTGTTTATGTTTTGCTCATGGTTGCTGCCATTTTGTTCTAACAATCTGCAATACCAATAGCTTCTCTACGCATATTAGCAAAAACAACATCACTAATATGGTATAGGAGAAAACTAATGGTTTTAAAAACCTCTAAAATTTTGTGAAATCAGATCTTTGATCATATACACAATGATACAAACACCACAGAATCAGATTCAATCACAAGTTTCACCATTCTCATTCACTCCATTTCTCAAATAGCTCAAGTTCATTTTCGATAACCCAAAATTTAGCTTCCTTTGAGTCCATAATAGGTAGAAAACCAAAAAATAAAGTCACGATGGATCCATTAGTGTTTCTTAAAACACCCCCATAGCCTACTACATTGGCTTTCCCCCTTACTGAGCCATAAATATTTAGCTTCCTACATCCCTTTAGAAGAGGTAGCCACTTGACAGAAGATCTGCATTTTTAATCATTACCATAAGGAACTCAGGATGTAGGATTATCTCTCCATTGAGCTTTCATAATGAACAACTCTTCTTTTGTCGCCTTAATCTAAAAAAAGGATCCAAGTTTAATAAGGGAAAATAATTCATCCATAGAAAACAATTTGTTTCAGTACACTGCCTCATTTCTAGCGAGCCAAAGGAACCAAGTTTTTGTAACAATAACCATCCACCAACTTCTCTCTAGTCCACAAAACCAACATCCACACAACATTGAAGGAATCCCTTCAAGCCCCTTAGATTGCATCAATTAATGTTCCAACAATTCATAGTATACAAACTGAAGGGTAATTAAACAATGAATGATTCACATTGTCAACGTTAAAAACAAAAGACACAAAGTCATACTTACTTTCTTCTCTAGCTAGATATTGAATTGGTAATTGGAAACCCTCATGATCTTTTAAACTACACAAACAACATTTCACAACATGAGAGATCAATCGCACTCCTTTCGTTTGGTCATTTCTTCTTGAATTGGCATACTAATTTATACCCAACTTTTCCGTCACAATAAGCCTTTGGATCATTCTTTCCACAAAATTGTGGAATAAAGAATTTTGGTTTAGCCAAAGAAGGTTGTCCATAGTCATTATGACCAAAGTCTCATCATTCATGTGAGGTGCACGTCTAACATTATTTGCATGAAGACGAGGTTGATCAACCTCAGATCCCCACTGATGATTCTAACGCTCAATTTAAGTATTTAAATGATCCAAATTTTTATTAATTGTGTTTAGAATAGTGTCACGTTGCTGATCTCGAGCATCTCAATCATTTTGATCCCTTTGCAACTTTTTGATCATAGTATCGAATTTATCATTCGTTATAAAACCAACAAGGTTTTCCATGGTATCTAGTAGCTTTTCACTACTATTTCACTCCCTTTGCTACTCTGAGTATCATGAGTCACTATGAGAGCCTGAAAAGAAAACAACACTCAAGAAAAAAAAATTACACAAACCTCATCATTATACACTCAAAAATAAAATCAATTTCTCAATGAGGTATGAATTAATCTTGTGAGTCTTTTAAAAGTATTTATATCAACCAATCAAAATTTGTTAAAATTGAACTAGAAATGCAAACTTGGTGGCACTAGGAGTCCAAAATATGCTCGACACCAAATAATTGTATTGCACAAATGAAGGAATGTGCACTGTGCTTTAACCTACTAACACAAGAAACAATATAGTGTTAGAATGTGTAAAGGAACAATAAAAAGTAAAAAAAATAAATGAAAACCTAAGGCTAAGAGTCAATGAAAATCTTTGAATAGTTTAAGTATATTAAATAAATGAATTTAGAGTTCAAATCAAATTATTATGATAAACTATACACAATATGAGATGAATTAAGACATGATACAAAATTAACATGAAAAATAAATAAAATAAATATGATATAAAATTAACATGAATAAGACATATATTATAGATTAAAATATGCTATAAGTCCATGTACTCTTCATGCATTTGAAATTTAATTTCCCGCTTAAATTTCAAGGAATTTAGTTCTACTTTTGGGTTTAAAATGTAAGTTCAATTATTAATACAGTTAAATTATTCATTAACTTAAAATTAATTACAATAATATTTTTTTTTGTTACATAACAATCAACTGATTTTAAAAAAAATGCTATACCAACAAATTAAAGAAAAGGTTTTGAATACTTCTAACGATGGACTTAAATTTTGGAATACAAAAGTAAAGGGATTATTTTTGAAATAAAAGTAAAAGGATTAAATTTCAAATGTATGAAAAGTATAAAACTCGAAGCATATTTTAACCTAAATTATAAACACTAATTATTAACGCTCAAAAATATATATTAATTTATAATACTTTGATTAAAAACCAACAATGAATTAAAAAATCAAATCAATTTGATAAATTACGTAAAATATATTATAAATTAAAAGTGAGACAAAATACACAATAAACAATTTCTAAATTAAATCACGAATAATATACAAAATATGATATAAATTAATGCATAAAACAAAAATAACAAAAAATTAATTATTGCTTAAAAATTGCAGGAATTTCCAACATATGTAAAATTTAACATTATTAGATTTTATAAAAAGAATAAAAAATAACATCCAACCCACTCGCTCTTAATTGCCCTCTGAATCCATGCACTTTAGTTGGTAGCTAAAAGCCGAAAAAGCACTCAAAATCAAAATAAATGCCATCGATAGCTTCTAACTAAAAGCCGACTCCAGTTTTTCGATTCAGGCTTGACAATTTAACAGGAACTGATGAAGCATAATGAGAATGATATTTTGCCAACTTCTTCGGGCCTTAATTGATATTATGAATTAAATTGATATTATAAATCAACCGAACACCAACACAATTAATAAAAGCATTAAATATATTTTATATACAAAATAAAAAATATTAATATGAACATTATTTCATCTTTTTCATGTTTTCTAATAAAATAATATTGTAGTAAGATATGAACTTAAAACACAAATTTTAAACTTTTCACTTACCCATTCCAGCCAAACCCTCACTTCATTTTAATATAAAAATTTTATAAATATATTTTTATATAATTATTTTCACCCATAATCTAAAAGGAAGCTGTCCTGTCATACACAATAAGCAGCATTAAAAAGAAAATTTCCAAACCTAGCAAACCAAGTAACGGAGCAAGCACCATTGTTGCCCCAATTTGCAAACAAATGTTGGATCTTGAACCCCCCCAACGGTACACAGTACCGGTTTACGTCTCATTTACCAGTGTATGCACATGCATAAATGAGAGGGACAAATGCATGAATTAGATAAACTAATGCTAAAAATTACTGCTTTTAATAAAATAAGAATACAATACATAAGAGCATGTCCTCGACAGTTGATAATGATCTCAACGCTAGAAATTGACATTGTGAGGACACAACATGACCCCTATCCTAGTACACAAACAAGCTCAGTTAGCTTCTCTGATCAACAGTCCAAAGATGCCAACAAAGATCGCTTCAGGAATCCAAATGTCTTTTGGCCATTCCATACGTAAAGTATATATAGATATAATACAAAAAGGATACACAACAACCATTCTCGGTGCAAGTTCAGCAGAATAACAATATGCACCGTGATTAAAACATTCTCATTAGATACATAATAATAACATTAGAAGGGGGAAACAGAAACAGAGGAAGATAAAAGAGGGACTTCAAATATCTCATTACCAGCACAAAAAGCATGCTACACACTTTGCATTTTGCTTGATATTTCTTTCACTTTTACACCTTCCTTTTCCTGCCATAAAAATAGTATGAAATGTTGGTCAATATCGTAGGTGGATCAGTCATGATGAAAATGAAAGTAAACACAGAGAAAACAAATCAGACTTTTGCAACATCAGAGAATTGTTACTTCCACGGTGTGGGTCTTTAACATAAACAAAAGCAATGCGCTTCACCAGGCTTAATCACCAATAGACATTAAGTTGACCATGTAACACTGTTGAGTAACCCGAGTAGAACTTCGCAAAAACAAGATGAAATACGTAAACCACAGACCAGATTCAAGCTTTTGTACATTAATCAGAAGAATGTGAGGAAAAGAAAGTAGTGAATAAAGCAAGACAAGTCTGGAGATTTATACATAGTGTTTGAAGCATATGCTTCTTCTCTATCTGTATTCTCTAATTTCTTCCATCTTTACCAGGCGATTCCAATCAAAAGCTCAAAGATTAAAAAAATTAGGATTAAATATCACTTAACTAAAGCAGCATCAAAAGGTATAAATGCTCCCTTGCCAAACTATGATTTAATAAAAACTGAGAACGCAATTTTTAAGACATCTTTCAAACATAAATAATTTGTTTAGTTGTTCGCTTCAATAAGATTCAAAATGAAAATGAAACTATGCTTTATTCTTATGGGAATCAGGAATAAAGCGCAGCTACCAAAATACAATATTTTCCAAGGTACAACAAAAAACCATAATAGAATTGCAATCTGTCATTCTCACATACCATATCTATGTTACTCAGACTCAAGTGTGACTGTTAGATATGAGTATCTGTCAAAGACGGGTATGTTCAGTATTTCTTAGCTTTTCCATTAATTTGAAAGGTCATTATCCTCCTATCAATGTTCAGGTAGCATCAAACATGGATGTTGGAGAAGGTACTTCAAGAAAGTTTGTAAACATCAATTGGTTGGGCTAAATGTGTAAGTAACCTTCATATTGAGAAAGTTCTTCGCTTAGAACATGTTTTGAAACCAGAACTATCTTGCTGTGGAGCAAAAATCATCAAAGATCATCAAGCTACAATTAATTAGATGAAATTCCATCACATTTACAGAGCCAGACAGATAATGAAAACAAGCTCCTCGTTCTTGTGTACTGTATTGCCCAGACTCAAGAGTGAATGTCAAATAAGGGTAGGTGTTTCAACTCGTGTGCTCAATTTTTCTTAGTTTTTTCATATGTTTGGAGGATCATCCCCTCATACCCATAACAGAATATGTGTTGAACACAAGAGTCAGACACAGGTACTTGTGGAAAAATAGAGCGGTTAAAGATAGGTTAGCTAGATTTTATTTTCTATAATGGTTTTGCAGAGCATTTCGAGTCCAAAACTTTCATTTTACCAAGTATTCTAGTCCAAAAACTAATCACTAACGAGTACAACCATAAAGCTGAGAAATCAAGTATTAAATGTTATTCTTTAGTTGAAAGAATGATAGAACCAGATCTATGACCCCAAAAGTTAGGTATACAAAAATGCTTGGAAGTTTTAGATGTATAAAGTATGTTTTAGAGGCCAGTACAACCCGTCTCCTGTCCATCTACAACAACGTACCCATTTACCACATATCTACTCCATATAGAAAAAGTTCCCAGGAAACATCTAAAGATGCAAATTTTTAATCATTTCCAAAATGCTAAAAACCTTACGCAATCTTGATCTCATATATATGATTAAAAACCAGGAATGGAATGATAACAGGACACCAAGCTTCCTTAGCTAAGATCAAGTAAACAACTTTAGACTACATTTAGAGACACAACAAGAATTGAAGCACAAATGTGTCCATCTTTTACGGTCCACAATTGCTTACAAGCTACTTAACGAGTACCTTCAGCAATACTTTGATTTCATCAAATCTAGCCGTAACACCAAACTAATGGAGCTAAAAGTAATGATCTGAAATTTAACTTTCCCTTAAAAATGCACCATTTAAAAGAACTTATTTACACTTACAAATCCCTTGCTCTCGTAATAATCGTCCAGTGCCCACTGATACTTGGACTGATTTAAGCCAAACCAGCGAGCTAAATGGTCATCCAAGCTTGAATGAGCTGCAAAATATTAACAAGAGTAGATACTGATACTAATGCTTTTTCTATTTATTGTCAACAAAATGAAGTATAAAAATAATTGAACGTAGCTAATCCGCCATGCTAATGTAAAGCTTAGATAGAGTAGAACTCTCCCATTTTTGGACTTCAAAAAAGAAAAAGAAAAAAAGACGCCAGCGTTTTGAGTAACCCCAAAGCTCTCTTTTCATTTTTTTTCCTAAAAAAAAGGGAATATAAAAGGTAGAGCGGAACAACATATACCATTTTGGACTTTAAATGCAGCATTCCTGAAAAAACCCAGAATGGAGCCATCAGAATCGGACGCAACAAAAGACTTATCAAACTGTTGAGGCGGCGGTCGGACCGGAGGAGGAGCAGGAGCAGGAGGCGCGACCGCCTTCTGAGGAGACTGAAAAACAGGAGGTTCAGTGGGGGTAGGGGTAGAAGGTGGGGTAACGAAGACAGTGTAGGGACCGATCTTGCCGATCATAGGCGGGGGACTAGAAGGGTCTCTGTTGATTGGCATTTTTAAAGAAAGGAAGAAGGAAAAAGCAAGTGCTGAGGGAGTGAGATTAGGCTATGGTTGGTGAGAGAGAAAAAGAGAAACGGGGCGGAAGAATGGGACAGCTGAGTGAAACAGTGTTAGCAACCCAAGATTTGTGTAATGTTAACAGTTTAGACCTTAGATGCGCTTTCAATTGGCCATAAAAAAAAAAAAAAAAAAGAGAAAAAAACACCTTTTGCTTTGTAACGTGAGTTGTAGTTAGACCTGTCCATGGCCCGACGGCCCGTTCAAAATATGGGAGGGTTCGGGTAAAAATATAGGTTCGAAATATGGGTTAGGGCAAAAAAATGAGGCCCGTTTAAACGGGCCGGGCCTCAGGCACCACTTTTTTGACCCGAGCCTGAGCCCGGCCCAGCCCGGCCCAAATAATAAATATATATTTTTTATTTTTATTTTTTAATTTTAAAATACTTTTAAAATATTTTTATTTTTTATTTTTAAAATAATTTTTTAATGTTTATTAAAAAAATGGGCCGGGCCGAGCTCGGGCTTATGATATTTTTCCTGGGCCGGGCCTGGGCAAAATTTTAGGCCCATATTTCGGGCCGGGCTGGGCCCAAGCCTAGGAGACGGGCCGAAAATTTTTTCCGGGCCCGGCCCAGCCCATGGACAGGTCTAGTTGTAGTGTTAACTTACGGTGAGTTATAAAATGGAACGGTTAATCAGCTTAAATTAGTATTATTGAATTAATTAAATTTTTTAATTTTAAACTGTTAAGTGAATTAAAATTTTCTAAAAAATTAATCAAATCGAAATATTTCAGTTAATTAAATTAGTTAATTGAATTAATGAAATTTATATTTTTTTGCTAAAAGAAGTATAAAATATATAAAAAAAATTTGATAAATTTCGTTTGACAGAATTAATCGAATTAAAACTACATATAATTTGTATTATTAATTATTAAGCTCAGTTAATTCAGATAATTACCCTATTTTAAACTGAATTAACTGATAACTGAACTTTCAAAAAAGTATTAACCAACCTCCGACCAAATTAACAGATCGATTAATTGATTTAGATCGGTTCGATCGATTAATTTGGTTTTAACCGAAATTTGATCACCTCTACTCTCATCCCATCTAATTTGGAGGGGTAAATTAGGAAAAAAGAAGGCCATTTTTAAAAGTTAATAAGGATTTAGACTTTTTTTTTTCAAATTTATGAAAATAGGTCAGAGAGAAACAGAAAACGAGTTCTACAAAATGTGTTTTCTTTAATAACTTGATATATCAGTTCTTTTGGTTAAATAATTAAATGTTAGTAGTTTTGCATTTCTTATTTTATGTTTTTTATTTTATTTTTAAAATTTTTAATTAATAAATATATTGTTTTCAAGTTTTTAATTCATCTTTTAATTAATAACTCTTTTGTTTATATAAATAAAATAATAAATTTGTAATTATATAATAAAAATATATATTTTATATATATCATTATGTTAAAAATATTTTTAATTAATAACTCTTTTATTTATATATATTATGTAAAATATCATGCATGACTTATTTTCTCTTTCTCTCTTCAAAATCGACTTATTCCCTAAATTTGATGAAGAAAAAATGACCTAAATCCCTAATTAACTTTTTAAAATGGCATTTTTAATTTACCGAGAGTGTTTCTATTTGGGTAATTTAGCTACACAATTTTTCGAGGTTTTTTTGTTAAAAAATATTTTTATTCAATTTTTGAAATTATATTGTTTAGGTTAGGTTTGAAAAATAAAAAAATTAAATGTTAAAAATAAGTATGAAAAATTTAAATGCTAAATTTAAGTTATAAAATTTGTTTGGTAAATTATTTAAAATTAAATAATGTATTACTAGTGTAATAGTATTAGCAAAAAACTTATTTATTGCATATGTATTATATAAAATAAAGAATAGTTAGTACAATTTAAACTTGAAATTAGAAAGATGAGTAAAACTCTTGTAAAAACTAAGCAAAAAATTTTCCTTCTCTTTGTTAAAAATAAGTAATGGATGTAATTAAATATTACCAATTGAATTTGTTCTCTACTAAATGATAAGTAGGTTTTATATACTTAGCATTTTCTATATTTTTGTTGGGGATGGACCCGTATAAACAACGAAATAGAAAAAATAGAGAAGATGAAACACAAATTTTACATGGAAAACTCTTCCGAAGAGGATAAAAACCACGAGCAAAGGAGGTTTCAACTTTTCACTAAATGATTAAATAAGTGAGAGTACAATATGAAGCAAATAAACTTAAATATACATTACCCAAAATCCCGAATACAAAGCCTTAATTCTCATAGACTTCTCTCAACAGGGTTACAACATTCTCTCCATAGTTATCACGAAAACTCTCACAAAAACTCTGTTGGACCGTTGGTATGCTTTGTGGCACAGCAAAAAAAATTATTCCGACGATTGTCAACCATAGATTCATGTACGAGGAACGAATTGGGTTGAAATAGGGTTGAAGATATACCTTTTCAAATTGAAAACGGTGAATAATGTTGTTGGTTGAAATCCTTTGCTCGATATCAATCCTAACCGCAACAAAGTATTTCGGCCTTTATGTAGTCCACCCGGTTAAGCACAAACAGAAAAAAAACTCTTTTGAACTTTTTAGAGAGTACTCAAAAATTTTGGCTGCTAGACATAGTTTGATTTTTCTTACTCACTCCTCCATAATCCGAGGTTGTATTCCTTTTATTAATATAATGTATATTAAAAACATAACAATTCCTCTTTTACTTTTCAGAGAAAATCATGGAAGATATTGAAACTATATTCTTTTCAAAAGAATACTAACTTTCATAAATATTAACTCTAGAAAGATGTTGCGAATCGTATCCACCAAAAAATTCTATTTGCCCAGTAATTCTATCCACCGGGTTATTTTGTTTGCCAAGCAATACTGTCCACCAAGCGATATTTATCCGCCAAGGATAAGAATCCGCCATAATCATATATAGGAGGGTATACACCCATTTTATTGGCGTGAAGTCTGTTCGCTTTAACCATAGGGTGTGACCTATAGGTTCTTGCAACATTGGTAGTAATACTAGAACATTTCTAATGTTACAAGCTATGATTGTTGTCTAGTAATGCATCATTGCTACCCAAGTTACAAGAAGTCGTGATTTGATATAACCTTTCTATGATAAACTTTTCATGTATCATATCCTTTTATCCTTTATATCTAGATTGGACACAAGTCATGGTATAGTCACACTTGTAAAGTCCAATATCATATTTCTTTATATTTTGAGTAGACTACGTTAAACAAATAAGTGTGATATCTCATATCAACTTATTTGAGTGTGGTCATGCATTTCTAGTCTTACTTCATCAAGTGGCCCAATATATTACTCCCATTATGTAGGAGGGATAAATCCTATCTTAATCAATCATATCCTATTACATAGATTGTGGTATATCCAACATCAGTCTTTATAGTACAACCTGTTACAGTAGAAGTTTGATTGTATAAAAATATACAACTCACGATGTTGAGACAATGATGATCTCAAGTATGAGGATCATATAAATAGTTATCACTATGAGTAATGTTTGTGACTATTACATAATAATCCAAGAAACATACTCATGGCGGATCAGTCAAGTATGTTGTTCTCTAACACATACTCATGTATTGATTTTGGCATCCCTATGTCAATGAAAACACTTTGTCATCAATCAACTACACATTAGTCGCAATGCATTATTATTGTCCAAGCCCACAATAATACTTGTCTAAGAACCTTTTAAGAATAATCATATTATTCTTAGGACTTTATTATTAATCAGTTTATTTATATACACATAAAAAGAAACTGGAATAACAATGACAGTGCATTATATTAATAATAAGGAAAAATGAGTATGTAATTACTGTAACACCCCTAACCCATATTTGTCGCAAGCATAGGGTTATAGAGCATTATTGTAAAAACATAATTTTAAAACATACATCTCATACATTAGAGCATTACTGTAAAAAAGTAATTTTAAAACATACATCTCATACATTAACATAAACATAGCATAAATCATTCCTTTACATGCATATCATCCCTTAATCGAGCCTTCGAGGCCTTAAAAATACTTTAGAAACAATTCGGAACTAAATTGGAAACATTTGGAACATTTAGGAACACCCGTGTCTCAGGCCATGTAACTTTTGAAATAGGGACACACGGCCGTGTCCCGGCCCGTGTCCGTGTAACTTTCGAAGTTGGGTCATACGGCCAAGCCGTGTAACTTTCGAAATGGCCACACACATCCATGTGCCAGGCCGTGTAATAGCCTGACTTGCAACCTTAAAACCTACAGGGGAAACATGACCGTGTTGTATGACCTTGTGTCACACATGGCTGAGTCACACGTGTAACACCCCTAACCCGTATCCTTCTCCGGAATAGGGGTATAGTGCATTACCGGAGTTTACAAATTAATTTTCAGACATTTCATTTCATCAAGCATTCATATTTATGACCAATTAAAATAAAAACATTTATGAGCTAACATTAATCAATTTAACTTATACAAGTCATTATAACCAGAATCAAATCATCCAAAATTACCAATAGAACCAATGGATAATGTGATATATCTCCAACAAGCTTCCAACCCAATGAGCTTCCGATAATCATTTAAATGCATCAAATAATTATACATATTACCAATAATAATTCGATTCCAATAATAAAGCACACACACATATATAATATTCATTACCAAATAGCATTCACTTCAATTAAAATTATATAGAATATAGCTCATACGAGCTCACCGGACTAAATTGCAGAAATACCAAAATTCAGGGATATTTTGGAAATTTTCTATTTTTCTCATATTTCCACCCAATATTGTTCTAAATTTCATTCAATTTTGTAATTTAGGTAAATAACCAATCCATTTCATGCAATTTGGTCACTTTTTGACATTTTTACAAATTTACTCTTAAAGTTTCACATTTGTTCAATTTAGTCCTGGACCTAAAACATGTAAATTGGTCATTTTAATGAAAACTCATGCTAGTTAAATAATCATATATTTTCCTCCTCCTCCTCCCTATTCCACATCCTTAATGTATATAACATGCTTATAGGTAACATTATCAATAATTTCACCATTTACTTATATAAATTCATTCAAAGCTATCCACTTGAGTCGTAGTCACTAAATTATTTATATCTTGAGATACAGAACTCCAAATTAAGATCCGTAAATTTTATCTGAAACTAGACTCACATATGTTCTTACCATAAAATTTTTAAAATTTTTGGCTTTGCCAATAAGTACAGTTTATTCTTTAAAGTCATCCCTATTCTGCTGTCTAACAGTTCCAACCCTTCTTCACTAAAAATTAATTATCTCCTTGTACAGAATTCTAATGATGTTTCCGTTTGTTTCTATTGAAAATAGACTCATTAAGGATTTAAAAATATATATTTAAGCCTATAATTATTTTTCTCAAATTTTTGATGATTTTCCAAAGTCAGTACAGGGGAACCCGGAATCATTCTGACATTGTCTTACAAAATTTATTATATCTCATGATTTACAATTCTATTGCTTACATCGTTTCTTCTATAAGAAACTAGGCTCAATAAGATTTAATTTCATATTTTATCCATCCTCTAATTATATTTCCAAAATTTATGGTGATTTTTCAAATTTAACCTCACTCTTGTCCAAAAATGTTTTAGTGCAAAATATTGATTACTAAGTTTATAACACTTATTTTCCTTCTCTACACTATTTCTCATCACTTTCTCTTATTTTCTCTTCACTAACATATCAAGAACATAAAACCCTATATAATAAAACCCTACATTAATATCAATTTCATACTTTTCAATAATATCAAACTCAAAAATATATTGAAATCTTGATGCTCTTACCTTGCTCAATTGATTTCAATCTTTAACTTGATTTTCTCTCCTCCACCTCTATTTCTTGAATCTAACTTGATATTCTAGCTCCCCATAGTCTCCTTGTTATCTTTCTCTCTTGATGGATATGGAAATTCTTTTGATTTTTAGGTGAAAATGGTAATTTTTTTTTGAAGGATGGACCAAATTGTAAAGAAAGCAAAACTTTCTTTCTTTCTCTCTTCTCCTCACGTTGGATGCATGGAAGATGATGGGTTGGTTGGTTTTTTTTTTCATCTTTCTTTCCACATATATATACTAAACAATAAATAATAAAATAATAAAATAATATTTAAAAATCAAATTAAAATATTAATAAACTAATATTTATTTATTTATTTATTCTAAAATATCTCCAACATCATCATTATCTTCTAGATTTCTCTCTCTTCTAAATGACCATTTTGCCCTTTATGATCTTTTAAAATTTCATCCTTGAGTCATCACTTAATTTGGTAAAATTACGATTTAGTCCCTCAAAATTCTTCACCTTTTTCAATTTGGTCCTAATCCATCCATTTTTCTTAGTTTCTAGATCATTCCACCCTTAAAATATTTACACCTTTGGTCCTTCAACTTTTTTGTATTTACACTTTAACCCCTTAAATTTTGAATATTTACTCTTGACCCACAAAACTTTTCTCACTTTTGCGATTTAATCCTTTCTTGAATTAATATGTCATAATATACTTCCCAATGTTGACATAACTCAATATTACACTTTTTATCACTTTATTTCCTTATTTTACTATACCAAGGATAATATCTTACTATAGAAAATTTCAAAATATTACATTTGTGGTCCCAAAACCACTGTTCCGACTAGGCCCAATTTCAGGCTGTTACAACACGTCAGCGTCTTAGGCCGTGCGGACATGAAATTGGCCAAAATCAAGCCATTTCCATCACTAACCTAAATATGTACCTACAAGCATTTTGCTCACAAATTCAAAGCTTCAAAACCTTACCAAAACATGCATGAAATAACCAATTCAAAAGATCAAATCCATTTAACCAATATGCCATACAAGGCACCTCATTAGCAAACATATAATTTACCTAAATATATGCATATTTGGCCACATTTCATTCTTACACAACTAGTTCATCTCTATCTCAAAACATACCATAGCTTGACCTATACCATTTCAACGTAACTTACCATTTGAACCATGCCATTCATGCATCAAAATTTAGCCATATTATCAAACACCAACAAGGCACCAAACGTACTAAAAGTACATCAACTCAAAATAACATATACATGCCAAACTTATCAACTAACACTCAACTAACATCAAACACAAGTCCACCTATACATACTATTATAAACTTCGCCAAAACATCATATAATCACTGGATAGTGTGATAGATCTCCAACAAACTTCCAAACCGATCGAACTTTCGATTATCTATAAAACATATGAAAGAAAACTATGTAAGCATATAATGATTAGTAAAGTTCGTAAAACATGAACATAACTTACCATTTCAATGCATAACATTACAATTAAGCATGATATAATCCAACCATAAGCTTGACACAAGCCTAAGCACCATCAACAACACATGTCAGTGCATTAACACATAATACACTTGAAATATCATAAGGTAAGCTAGGTGTACATGAACATAATACTTTTGAATTCATCCTTTTCATGAACGTAGATATACTTTCATTGAACATGTCCATTTTAAACCTTTTCATAGATTCATAACATAGTTCATTTGAACACTTACCATTCCTTTCCATTTCATGCCCGTTGAACCATTCAGAATAACATTTGATATGCGGGAAAGCTCACACAAAGTGTGCTAAACATATAATTGTAACCGTTTCTTTTCCTTTACATCATTGCTCACATAAGCTGTGGGTCAGAATGTAAGCTACATGATGCTGCTCACACGAGCTATGGAGTATCCGCAACAAATGCAGGACCTCAACCATCAGTAGGACATTCAAGACCAGCACCCGAAACCTGAAAACCTTAGTAACATGTCATTTGTATCATACGAATTCCTAAGGTTCAAATGGGGCTCGATAATCATCGTGACATTGTTGAATTTACATCATTTAGTTACATGGAAAATAACACATTAACATATAGATCAACATAACATTAAAACATTATTTAATCATACGAACTTACCTCGACAAATAAAGCGTAAAAACGTAGTCGATCAATCCGAGGCTTTCGCTTTTCCCTGATCTAAATCTATTCGAGATCTATCTTGATCTAAATAGATAAATTCAATTCATTTCACATTTCATATTTTTGAAAAAAATACTATTTTACCCCTAACATTTTAACATTTTTACAAATTAGTCATTAAGCTCGTAAATTTAAATTTAAACATTTTCATCCCCAATTCATGCTAGTTGAATTCACTAGGGACATCTATCAACTCATACAAATCACAATTTCATGAATTTAACATAAACTTTTATCATTTTTACAAATAAGTCCCTAAATGACAATTTCATTAAAAATCCCTTTACAAAACTTATTTATTTAACAACAAGAACTCATAATCTTCCATCAAATGTAAACAATCATGCAAGAACATCCATGGCAAAACCCTAACTCTTTAAAAATTTTGCAAATTGACCCCCAGACGAGCTAGATTAAGCTACAACGACTTCAAAAACATAAAAATCATTAAAAACGAGAGAAAATAACACTTACATGCACTAGATGAACTTGGTCGAATGTCTAGCCCTAGCTATGGCTTTCTTCCTCATCAATTTTCTGTGGAGATAAAAGTTAAAGAAGATGATACATTTGTTTCTTTATTTTACTTTACTTATTTATTAAATTACTTTACTAACCTTTAATTTAAACTAATAAAACATCAATTTCATGCCCATCTTTGTCCACTAATAATAATAATGGTCTAATTACCATATAAATCCCATTAGTTTAAAATTTCATAGCTAATTGATACCTTTAACTTATAGAACTCTAATTTTGTACTTTTTACGATTTAGTCTTTTTCACTTAATTAAACATGCAAACGTCAAAATTTCTTAACGAAATTTTAATACAACCCTACTAAAATTCCATAGACATTAAAATAATAATAAAATAATAATTTTCTGGTCAGATTTGTGATCATGAAACTATTATTCTGATTTCATTGAAAACGGGTTGTTACAATTACAACCATATCATGATTGGTCTTTGGGCATACTCTAACAATCTCCCACTAGCACTAAGAGTAATCAATCATATATCTTATACCAAGTGACTTAGTGTGACGATCCTGCTTCTGCTGTGTCAGAGGCTTCGTCAGTGGATCAACGATGTTGTCATCTGTTTGTACTTTGTGTATTTCTACATCTCATCGATCAATAATTTCTCGAATGAGATGAAAACGCCTAAGTACGTGTTTGGATCACTAGTGAGATATGGGCTCCTTTCCTTGTGCAATAGCTTTGTTGTTGTCACAATGAAGTTCTATAGTATTTGATATGCTAGGCACAACCCCTAGTTCGGATATGAACTTCTTGATCTAAACAACCTTTTTTGCAACTTCACTAACTACAATGTACTCGGTCTCAGTTGTAGAATTAGCTATTGTATCTTACTTTGAACTTTTCTATCTCATAGCACCATCACTAAGGCAAAACAAAAAACCTGATTGTGATCGTGAATCATCCTTTTTGGTTAGGAAGCTAGCATCAATGTAACCTTTTACACCCGGCTCTTCATCACCTCCATATATAAGGAATGTATCCTTAGTCCTTTTCAAGTACTTAAGGATATTTTTAACTACAACCCAATGACCTTCACCAAGATCCGCATGGTACCAACTTGTCATGCTTAAAGCATACGATACATCTGGGTGAGTACATAGCATGGTATACATGATAGAACCAATAACCGAAGAATATAGAATATTACTCATACGTTCTCTCTCTTGCGAAGTTGAAGGACTGATCTACCATAATTTAGTGAAGCAAATTAAGCTAGTTTTTGCACTTTGGTTAAGTTTTAGTTTAGTTTTTGTAATTTTATTTACGTTCAATAAAATGTGTAATTTGAGTCTTTTATGGACCTTAGGGGCTGAATGAGGCCTAAAGGTGAGCTAATATACTTTGTGAGCATGCAGGAGACCATTAGAAGATGTGCTAACTCGATACTGGTCATTGTGTTGCAACACGGATAACTGGATGTTGCAACATAGGGAGTAAAATAGAAGAATTTTAAGACTGCCTTCAGGTCACGACATAGCTTGAGGATGTCCCAACACACCCTAAAAGACACCTTAAAGATAAAACATATTGCCCTCGATGTCGTGACGCAGGACTTGGTGTGTCGTGACATCACCTCTGTACCGGAAATAATTACGAGCAAGGGGAATTTTGGTTCGCACAATCAAATATTAAGCATGGTGACGACAATTGACCTAAGGTTAAGGATGATGACCACTCTAAAGTCTATAAATAGGCTTAAATAACACATGTTATTGACAATTTTCATATTGTATAATTTTCTTCCTAGTTTTGGTATTTAAGTTTTTTTTTATAGGCTTTAGGTTTATTTTAGTTTTTGTTCTTTACTTTTGTGGAAGAAACCAGATTTGTAAAATGTGATCAAACTCTATAAGGATTCAACATTCTATTTTAATACAAATCAGAATTCCTCTAAACTTTATACTCTTGAATTATTATTCATGACTACTCATTCTATCAAGTTTATATTGTTTATGAGATCTATGAGGAACTAATCTTCTTGTGGGGGATTAGCAAGTGGAGGTATGATTAATTGACTATTTTGTAGGGACATATTAGCAGACTAGTTGTTCAGGAAATGAAGAACTTAAACCCTAGGCTTGATAACCCTAGGAAGTCATTGAGGTGGGAATTAACCTAAATTGGTATGGCCTATCCATGAACACCTTAACCCTATCTGGTATGGACTGTGAGGTCGATAGATAAGTAGTTCTTGCCGACTCGTGACTCTAGTGGAAGATCAGAAGATCCTGCTAGGATATCAACTAGTTGATTG